>NW_024754704.1:4695308-4827976 GCF_018991925.1 Homarus americanus
GACATCTACATGTTTCTTTCCCATCTAAGATCTAATTATAAAAGATACAGAGAAGAATGTACAATACAGTGGTCCTTTGTTAATCTAAACACAATTGCTCCAGAATCAGCTCTTTAACCGAAAATTTTGTTAACAGAAACCATTGTTTCAATGGGATTTTGGGTAATAGGTTCCAGCTCACCGTAAATTACATACAAACTAAAAATAAATGCAGTAAAGTACACTTACTTTGAGGTGTGTGTATAGATATGTAAATACCAAGATATGCAGCTCACGCCAAGACTCTGTTACCATTCATTGTACTATTTATTCACATGTCTGTATTACTATACAGTGACCATTTAACTAACACCTCGGTTAACGTAATTTCATTAACGAACTGCCTTCCATAAGGATCTTTCATAACGAAAAAATGCCAATTAATTTCTACGAACCGACCTCAACATTTTTCGCTTGCACTGACCGGCAACCAGCTTTAGTATCAGTCCGCCAATACATTAATCGGTTCTAGGGCTTAAATTCTACTATTTTGTAAATATCAAGAAGTTTATACTATTCAATAATTTTAAAAGTTTAATATTCAATTTTTAGTCATTTTAACAATTATTGAACAAAACTGAAGGTGTGGACTAGTTTAATGCCGCACCAGCCTCTAACACAGCAAACAGGCGCCAGTCTCTCTCTGTTTTACTGGAGGTAACATCTTGCTTGAGACTCTTCAACTAAACGCTTTTTTCTGTGTTTCCAAGCAAATTATTGTCATTTTGAAATATATTTTATATATTGACAATATATAATGCAGGCGTTGATTTAAAGAAAATAATCTTGAATTAAACCAGAGAGCTAAAATTTTATGGGTGAAATGACCATGGGTGACTTCTCTTCACCCCAATGCCTTCTCTTCTCCCTTCTCCTCCACCCATTCTAAATCCCATCATCATCATCATCATCATCCAGAGCCTTCTACATACACCCTCAAAGTAAGTGAACTTTTCTACCATTTTGTTGAATTTAGGAAATTTTCGTGAGTTGAACCAATACCCAAAACCCATTGAAACAATGGTTTCGTTAACTAACGTTTCGGTTAACGAACGACCTTCTGAACGGATTGAGTTCGTTAACCCGAACCACTGTATTATTATAGCATGTCTGATATCTATGCCTATGTCTAATGCCTATGTTCACTTACTATGTCCCGATATACTATGCCTGCACGCTAGTCGAAAATTAGAGGACCTCATTTATTGTCCTAGTGATGTCTAGCAACTCTCCTTGCTCTAGCCGCTAACTTCCCTTCAGATCGCCGCCTGCCTACGACGTGGAGTTCCTTGTGCTGGCTCCTGTTCCTGTACCGTTGGTTATCCTGCCAAGTCTTGTACCACCTATTGAATATATCTACTGCTCGTGCTATTGGAGTTTGAAGAACCTTGTCTAGGAGTTCATCCCACCACAGTGTGCATGTAGAAGGCTCCTGGTTGATGATGATGGGAATTAGAATGGGGTGGAGAGAAGGAGAAGAGAAGGCATTGGGGTGAAGAGAAGTCACCCCATGCTTCATGCTGCCATTTCACCCATAAAATGTTAAGTTCACTTGGTGTAATTCAAGAATATTTCTTTTAAATCAACACTGCACTGCATTATATAGTCAATATGTAAAATAAATTTCAGAATGACCAATAATTGTACAGTCAACCTCACTTTACGCGGTCCCATTCGCGTTTCCACGCTTACGCCGTGCCCTGCCAGAACCCAGGATGCTCACATTCCGCGTGGGTGTACCCTTTACACGTGAAGTATAATTTTTTAATTTAGCTCATAAAATTTACAAATTATCCGCCAGAATATAATTTACATTGCTGGAATTCTTACAATTTGATGATCATTTTGAATATAAACATCATAGATTTTGCATTAGACATACAAATTTTAGATATAATGTTTACTCTTGAGTACTGTAAATATGTTATCTTTTGTGCAAAATATATGATATTTATATTCAAAAAATCCTAGTCTTAAAGGAATCCAGCAATGTCAATTATATTATCCAACTTTAGTCTGATTTATTATTTATTACAAAAGGTAAACAGCTGGTATTCCTACACATCTAGTAGGGACGTTGGTGGGGGTGGGGGAGGAGGGACCCCGACCGACCATCTGTTACCCTGTGAAGAATATATTTTTTATTAACTGAAGATTTTATTTTAGCTCATAAAATTCATACAAATTACCGGCCAGAATATAATTTACATTGCTGGAATTCTTACAATTTGGTGATCATTTTGAATAAAAACATCACATATTTTGCATTTGACATAAAATTTTAGATAAAATGTTTAATCTGAGTAAGAATGTTATCTTTTGTGCAAAATATATGACTTTTATATTCAAAATATTCCTGGTCTTACAAGGAATCCAGCAATGTCAATTATATTATCTAACTTTAATCTGAGGTATTATTTAATACAAAATGTTAAAATCTAAATTTTTCACCCAACCTTTCTCTTGAAGGGAGGATTGGTGGGGGAGTGGGGGGGTTGGGACTGACACAGTTGGAAGAGGGAGGCAAGGTGGGGTACTTTGTGTGTATTGTGAAGAATATATATATTTTTTTATTAACTGAAGATATTTGTTTTAGCTCATAAAATTCATACAAATTACCCGGCCAGAATATAATTTACATTGCTGGAATTCTTATAATTTGGTGATCATTTTGAATATAAACATCATATGTTTTGACATAATTTTTAGATAAAATGTTTAATCTGAGTAAGTATGTTATCTTTTGTGAAAAATATATGACATTTATATTCAAAATATTCCTGGTCTTACGGAATCCAGCAATGTCAATTATATTATCCTAACTTTAGTTTGAGGTATTATTTATTACTATACCTGGTTTCCCAAATTTCTCAGAGAGGGAAGAGCCGGCAGTGTAGTGTGAGAGGGAGGGTGTGTATTTGAATGGACATTAACTGGCGACTGTATTTCTCTATTTCTCTAAGTATTAATTGTGTGCATGTACCATCATAAAATTAAGATGTTATTTTTACTACAACATAGTTATGTGTCGTCAAAAGTGGGTTTTGGGATCGGCCTGGACTCCATTTCAATTAATCCCATATGTTATGTTATTCACTTTACGCGTTTCTCGCTTTCCGGGTACCCTCCGGGTTACATTAACCACGTAAAGTGAGGGTTAACTGTACTGTAAAATGTAAAAATAGTTTATGTTCAGAAGTCTCAAGCAAGATGCTTCCTCCACTGAGCAGAGACACAAACTGACGCCATTCTAGGTGAGTCAAGTGGCTGTTTGCACGCTAAAACTAGTTCCCTGTACTTCAATTATGTTAAATAATTGTTAAAATGACTAAAAACTTTAATATAAGACCTGAAAAATTATTGAATAGTACAACCTTCTTGATATTTACTCAAATGGTAACAATTTAAGTCCTAAAACCGATTACTGTATTGGAGGACTAATACAGCTGGTGAGCAGGCGAAAGGAGGCTATGTTGGGAAAAATTGTAAGGAATTCGTTAACCAAATTGAATATTCTTATGGAAGGTAATTTGTTAACCGAAATTTCGTTCGTTAACCGAGGATCACTGTAGTGTAAAGCATTACTGTTGTAAGTATAATGTGTTTGTTGGAGAGTTGGACTGTGGTGCTGGTAATGGACTGGTACTGTATGCATTTAAACAGGTTCTAACAAGCTGTCAGCCTGCCTACTTGAGCCCACTGTCCACTGAGTCTTATTGGGGAGGTTCTGTCTACAGCTATCTCTGTGTAAAGAAATATGATCTGTGTGTAGGAAATCAGAGCTATCGTATTTTATGGCATATGACACTTTTTTTTTGAAAAATGTATCAAAAATCCCTCTAATGTTACCCACTTTCAGTATCTTGGTTCCCACCTGTCCATCACATGAACGCCATTGAAGAGATTCAACATCGGATCAGATGTGCATCTGAAGACCTATGGCAAACTCCATACCCGTGTCTTCAGATGTAGGGAGCTGAAATTATCTACAAAGTTGCATGTCGAGCAGTGGTCCTCCCCACCCTGCTATATGGCAGTGAGACATGGGTTACATAGGAGGCACCTCAAGGCAGAAAACTTTCCAACGTAGTCTGTGTTCCATCCTCGTTGTTCACTGGGAAGACAAGAGAACAAATGCCAGTTTTCTCATTGACACCAACTGTAGGAGCACCGAGGCTACCATTATCCATTAACAACTACATTGACTGCATGTTACCGCATGGGCTGACAGTAGACTGCCAAAGCAACTACGTTACAGTCATCTAACAAATAGTAACGTAATGCTGGCTGGCAACTGAAAGGTATAAGGATAGTCTTAAGACAAAACTGAAAAAGTGCCAAATCAAAACCCTCACCTGGGAGACAATCACTCCACACAGCGCTGGAGGATCACCACACAGAAGGTGTCAATACTTTCAAATTAGTCCGACTGCAAACCGAGGCAGACAAGCACCAGCGCCGGAAAGATGCTGCTGCCGCCCTCCCGCGCGGTGGGCCATCCACAAGTACAACATCTGCTAACGACTCAGCCGGTCTCATATCGGCCTCTTTAGTCACCTCAAAACTCACCAACCTAGGTGACATCCTCAATAACTGATATCATTGTATCATAGCTGGATGATCGTCAAACTCGATTCACGTGACGGCAAAGTAGCATTTTATTTACTTTATTTTATTTTTTTATTTTTTTACGGGATTAGCCCACCCGAGCACAGGTCACCGACCCACATCAGCATGAGGGTGGGGAAATATAATAATAATAATAATAATAATAATAATAATAATAATAATAATAATAATAATAATAATAATAATAATAAATAGAAAGATAAAAATTATAACAACAAATAAAAATACAATAATCTTAACCATAAATAAATACAAGAACGAAAAAATTAACTAAGAGTGAAATGATATACAGTATTGTATGTATGTTGTGTTGTCAATAGTAAGAGAAACAATTGACCCTGCAATTGTGTGTACATGAGGCAGAAAGTCAGATCAGTAACCTGGGACTTGGTCACTTGTGATGCCATATGGCAGCAGGGTCTACCATTAAACAACACATTATGCTTCCAATAGTAGTATTATAGAAATAATTATTTTCTCATGATTATTCAAATAAAACTATTTTTAGGTAATTTATTTACAATGCTAATGTAACAAAATTAAATTAAAGGGAGACTTTACTTATTGTTGTGTGCTACAGATCCCACACTGTAGCTTATTAAACCAAAGGAATTTAAGAGCCTTAAATGACAATGCCATGGTACTCAAGCCTACCCACCTCCTTGTCATGGGGACTTTAACTATAGCAACATTGACTGAAGAAATGAAAACACACCAAATGACCTAAATAACCCGGCTACTCTTTTCTAGAAACTATGAGAGAAACTTTCTGTTCCAACATGTTAAGACCCAACACATTACAGAGGGGCAAACACCTAACCATTGGACCCCATCATAACTAACGGAGAGGGTATGGTGCACCAGTCACCAATGCGTGTCTTTCAGATTTAACTGTTACTTGGTTCACAACAAAACCAGGCCAAGGTTAAAATATTACATGGGTAGTTACGACGGGATGAGGGAGGAGATGAGGAGTATATACACTGGCCTAAATCACTAAAGGTACTGTATAAGAACACAGACACTGGGCTGAATATCACAGCCAGCAAAGTAAACCATTTGATCGATAGATATATACCCAAAACCAGACCCAGTACCTCTAGGAATACAAGGAGACCACTACACATGAACCATATGGCAGTCGACATGTTAAGAAGAAACCAGAAATTAGATTTGTGGGTTAGAACAAATGATGAACAGGACAGGAGTTTATACCAGATCCAGGAACCAAGCAAAGTCAGAGTGTAAGGCTGAAAATGTGTTTCAGAGGAAGATTGTGAGTGAAGTCAAGTCAAACCCAAAGGTGTTTTCCAGCTATGCAAAGTCAAAATTAAAAACACGAATACCGGTAGGTGTTTTGTACCGAGGCTTGAAGATGGTAGTAACACTGATTCTGACCTGGACAAGACGGAGGCGATGAACAGTTACTTTTCCTCGGTGTTCAAAAAGGAGGATGCGAACAAACTTCCCGTGTTTCAGGACAGATGGTTTGACACAGCACTGACCCACATTGTGTTCTTGGAACAGGTTTTAAAAATATAAATTGTCAAAGCTAAAGGTTCATAAGAGTCCCGGAACTGACAAGGTGCATCCTAGAGTGCTAAGAGAGTTGTGCAACGACTTGCTGAGCCCATGAAGATACTGTTGTGTAGATGCCTGGATGAACAAAAGATCCCTAGTGATTGGAAAATGGTCCAAGTGAGTCCTATCTTCAAGAAGGGCGATCATCACTCCACGAATAATTGGAGAGCAGTGAGCCTGACCAGCATAGTAAGTAAAGTACTTGAGAGCATTATAAGAGATGCCATGATGGAACATCTACCACGACACATCCTTGTAAAGGATTGTCAACGTGTATTTATGCGGGCGCCTTGTTTAACACAATTACTCAAGGTACTAGATGTTTGGACAGAAATTCTGAACAGGGACACAATATCAACAATATATACCCAGATTTTGCCAAGACTTTCGACACCCATGACTGAAAATTAAACTGGAAGATACATGGTTTTGGGAAAGTGTCCTAGTATGGATCGGAGACTTACTGCATGATCGCAAGCAGTGTGTGGTGATTAATGGTATGAAATTTTCATGTGTACCCGTGACAAGCGGGTACCACAGGGCCCGTTGTTGTTTGTTTGCTTCATAAATGACATGTCAGAAGCTGTACATTCCTCCATACAAATGTTTGCAGATGATGCCAAGTTATTTAGGGAAAAAGAACCAAACAGGCTGTGGAAGAGCTGCAGATGGATCTCTGTGAGCCGAGAGTGGTCGAAGAAATGGCTCGGAATTCAACGTCACTAAGTGTAAGAGGGTGCACCTGGGACGAAGCAACAGTAGAGGCATATCATATGTCCCAATGGGATAAAGAACTCCATTACTGTACTAGAGACTCAATGTGAAAAGGACCTGGATGTGTATGTTGACAATGAACTGAGTTCTTGGGTCATTGTGAAAAGAAGGTGAATCAAGCAACTAAATTATTAGTTTCATAAGAAGTTCGTTCACATATCTCAACGGTCCGTCCCTCGTAACGATCTTCAAGAGTGAGGTGCTTCCCCACCTGGAGTTCTGTCACCCCGTCTGGTCCCCGAAATATGCTAAAGACTGTCAGTTGATTGAAAATGTCCAAAGGATGGCCATCAGACTGGTGCCTGCACTTCAGCAAACCAGAAGATTAGGCGCCTGCAACTGCCTAGCTTATATTACAGACGGGCAGAGGAGACCTAATTGAGTTGTATAAGCATCTGGAGCTGGCAGACGCTCACCCCTAAGGGTCACAGGTCAGGTTAAAAGTGCAAGTCCAGAAAAACTGTGAGGCGAACTTTTTGGAGTGAGGTTGTAAACTCTTGGAACAACCTGCCAGAGTGTTGTGGCGGCACCAAGCGTGAGCTGTTTCAAGACCAGACTCGACCAACACCCTGATAATTCATGGATTTTATTCGCGGTCCTCTATTATTTGCAGATAACACCTGGTTGTACCCAAAGATGTCTGCAGGTAGTTTTAAATTTGCGGCATTTTCGCGGCCAGGCAATAATTTCCTTTAACTGTATTGTGTATATTGTGTGTGTGTGTGTGACACACACTCTCTCCCACACACACACACACAGACAATTCACATATACAATACAGCGCCTAGTTCTATGACTGCCAGTGTCTCGTCGTGACACTGGCACCACAAACCTCTTCTACCTTGGCACCAGACTATTCATTGCCATCTCCACAGCTCGAGGAAAACTGGTAGCCAGTCACAGTGCCAGCCAATCTACTAGACGCTCTCGGTGCCCTTACTTCTGCCCAGATAGCGGCACGGCCTCCCCCTGTGAATGTCGACTGCCCAGACAACCACAGCGGAAATTCAAGGCGCGTCACCAGCAGCGAAGCCGATTGCCCTCACCTGCAGGCCGCAGATCGTCAGGACAGTCCAACAACCTATGCTTCTACCATCGCCGCTCGGTGAACGGGCCCTCCGTTGCCAGATGCCCTGCTCCTGATCGGAAGCGAGTCGCCCCAGTTGTGAGCGGGCAACCACCCGAGCCAGAACCTGGCCGCCTCTTCAGCCTCACAGATCACTGTAAGGTATGAGCTTCTTGGTCGATACTGGAGTGCAGTTCAGTGTCCTGTCAAAGCCCAGTGGCCAACCAACACCACATTAAACACCAAGCTATTGGCAGCAAACGGTACTGCGCATCAACACCTACGGCTCCAAGTTAGTCATGCTGGATCTCAACCTTGGCCGACGATACATGTGAAAGTTCTTAGTAGCTGATGTCGGTTTCTCCGTCATAGGGATGGATTTTCTGCAGCATTACTGCTTCTCTCAATCAACATGCAGCACCAAAGATCTGCAACCCAACTTCCAGCGCTGCGCCAGCACGGCCCAACCACCATTGCAAGTCTGGGAGGAATTTCGGTCTGAGCGCATTATAGTGACAGCCCTCTGCCACTCAAACATGAAGTGGTCCCCATATTGAAACCAAAGGCCAGCCAGTCTTCTCCTGCTTTAGGCCCCTAGCACCAACAGACTCCACATCGCAAGGACGGAGTTCAATCAGATGCTCAGTCTGGGCATAATCCACCCTCGAAAGCACCTGGTCATCGGCGCTGCACATGGTACCCAAAGCAGCCGTAAGCTGGCGCCTCTGTAGTGATTACCGCGCCCTCAATGCAGTTACAGTCCCCGACGCTCCCATTGCCACATATAAACGACTTTGCTGCCAATCTCGCTGGAGCTACAATCTTCGAAGATAGACTTCATGAGGCACAACCAGATACACGTCAACCCAGCTAACGTTTAAACTGCTGTAACTAATTCTTCGGCTCACAGTTCATCAGCTTCCATTCGGCCTGCATTCCGTCAGGCTTTCATTCGGCCTACACGAGTTCGTCAGGCTTCCATTCGCCCAGGAAAGCCAGACATCCAGTGTTTTATCAATAACGTGCTGAGAGAACTGCCATTCTTCTACGTCGAGGATCCCTGTACAGCCGTTCTAAGGAAGAGCATTTGCAGCATCTTCGCCAGATCTTCGACCGCCCGCTAGTATGCAATCATCAACAACAAAGAAAGTGCCATTGGCTTTCCCGCTCTCGTTCCTGGATATCACATCTCCACACGAACAAAACCCCGCACGATAAGGTCGAAGCCATCATCGCTTCACTGCCTTTGACGCAGAACCAGCTCAGGCCTGCACTGCTTACTTTGCCCGCTCTACTATTGTATCAAAGAAAACAAGACAGTATGAGAGCCGTGTTCTGGACGACAGAGGCAACACAAGCTTGAGGAGGTGAAGAAAGCCTGGCCAACACTACACATATTGAACCATCCTCACCCTGGTGTACCTCTCAGCCTAATAGTTTCGCCTTTGATACGGCGTTTGCGCCGTACTTCACCAGCACATTTACGGTCGCGCCGAACCACTGGCCTTCTACTCAAAAGCCAGCAGCCACAGGAAACGCGATGTCTACGTTTAGTTGTGAGCTGCTCGCCGCATACCTGGCTGTAAAGCACTTCCGCTGCTTCCGGAGGGGCGGATTGCCTCTACACCGACCACAAAGCCCTTGTGTCGGCTGCAATAAACGCCTCGGGTCAGCACTCACCGGGAGCAATGGCACCTGGATTTCATCCTCCAGTTTACGGCTAACATTCGCTACATCAACGCTGAAAGCAATAACGTCGCCGACGCCTCTCGCGCATTTTTGCACTCTCGGCTGACGACTCTAACGCCTCCAAACTTGACTTACGCTGCTTGCTGACGCTCAACAATGCGACAGCGACATACAACAGCTACGGACCGCAGACAGGGCTCTAGCTTCGCGAATTTCCTCCCCAATTGCAAGATATGCTCAGACAGTTGTTTCAGTCGCTGTACTGCTCTCGCACCCTGGCATGTGTGCAACGCGAGACTTGTCAAACAGCGCTACGTCTGCCCTCCATCAGTGACGTGCGACGCTGGACCGCGTGCCAGCCTGTCATAGCTCTAAAACCAACGCCACACTAAGTCACCTGTGAGTTTCTAACACCATCAGCTCACTTGACCACATCCACGCCCTCAGAAGGCTTTCGATACCTTCTAACAATTGTCGACCGCTTTACTCGTCGGCGGAAGTGGTACCCATCACCGAGATCACTGCATAGCACCAGCGCCTTCGTCTTGGTGTTGTTTTGCTTGGGGTGCCCCCACCTGTTAACCTCAGAGGCCGGCACTGAACCGAGCTTTGACATCAACTGATGAAACTGCTCGGCTCTTCCCGATCCGCACCACCGCTACCCAGCAGCAAGCAACGGAGCTATTGAGCGGTTTCAGCCAGTTGAAGGCAGCCATCATGGCCCAGTCGACACTAAGCAGTTGGACCGGGCATCTGCTGCTCGTTCTCCTAGGGATCCGGTCAGCCCTTAAGACCGATTTGGCTGTTCAGCGGTTGAGTTGCTCCACAGCTCTGCCTTGTCCCTTTCCGAGGTTTAGCTCCACATCTTCACCATCATTGCAGACTGGTTCAGAGGGAGACACCTGCGAATGTATCCGGTTCCTGTGTTTACACCACCAAGGCAGAGTTCCTCAGAGCGGGTTTTCATCGATTTGTACGAGGCAACAGATGTTTTCGTACGACGTATGGCACCTGGACCACCACTGCAACGCCCCTCACGACGGGCCCCTTCAGTATGCTCTGCCGGTCGTCTGTTTTTACGATCGACCGCCAAGGGGTTGGCACAGTCTATCGACCGACTGAAGCCGGCTCACATCGACGAAGACGCAGATATTCCCGGCCCCAGCATAAACAGGCCGACTAACGTTGCCTCCGAAGCGGAGAGAACCTGCAACTACGCCACCACTACGCCATATGTTCGGCGGACGAGGTCCGGCCGTGTGGTATGGCTGCCGCATTGGTTTCGTACACGTCACTTTCTTACAAGTGATCGTCAGGAAACGGGGTGATGAAGTCGATTGAAAAATAACATAGTAATATATTTATGTAATGAAATATTGTTAACAGAGGCCTATAATTGTTGTAACTAACCATTTTGCTCATGTAACTATTGTTGAGTCCGCTGGCTGACGTTGCTGAACTTGGTTAGAGACTTGAGCCGAGACAGCTTCGTTCAGTCAGCCGGTATATACTCATGGAGTCCTCGAACGGCCACTCACTCGCTCCGTGCTAGAGCACAGTTCTCTTAGCCACACCAATAAACTGGTAAACGTAACCTGAGTTTCCTGGACTAAATACTATAAAACCATTCACATATGTAAACACACAGATGCATACTATCCACACCATTAAATATACACACAAACTTACTCTCATATCTCTAAAAACACACAAACATACCCTCCACACCCGTAAACACACAAACATATCCTCCTACTTTGTTGTCACTCGAAATCGTGTATGACGATCATCCAGCTATGTTACAATAATAAAAGTTATTAAGAATGTCACCTAAGTTGGTGAGTTCTAAGGTGACTAAAAGTGGCCGATACGGGACCAGCAAGGTCGATCACAGATGTTACACATGTGAGGAGCTACATCTAGTGGGGAATGGCGGCGACAGCGTCTTTCTGGCATTGGCGCTTGTCTGCCTTGGTATGAAGTCGGGCTAACTTGAAAGTATTGTCACCTTCAAATATGGTGATCCTCAAAGCGTTACGGTGTGGAATAATCGTCTCCCAGGTGAGAGAGTCAATTTGGCACTTTTTTCAGGTTGTCTTAAGACCATCCTTATACCTTTTCAATTGCCTACCGGCGTTAGTTTACTATTCCCTAGGTGACTGTAGAGTAGCTGCTTTGGCAGTTACTGTTGTCCACACTGAGTAACATGTCCAGTCCAGCGTAGTTGTCTATGGATAATGGTAGACTCGATGCTTCTACAGTTGGTGTCAGCAGAATACTGGCATTTGTTCTCTTGTCTTCCCAGCAAAATCAGAGGATTGAACGTTGACTGTGTTGGTAAAAGATTTCAGTGCCTTGAGTTGCCTCCTGTATATGACCCGTCTGCTGCCATATAGCGGGAGGGTAGGACCACTACTCGATATCGTATAACTTTGTAGATAATTTCAGCTCCTAGCCAAAGCTTGAGATGCACATCTGATTCGATGCTGAATCTCTTCATCGATGTCCGCGGTGGTGGACAGGTGGAAGCGAAAGTGGGTAACATTAGAGAGGTAGTACGGTAAGCTGGATGGATGGTGGAGGTATGTCTGAACATACGCATCTGCGTAGGTGTTCAGGATGTTCATTATGAGCGACAAGGTGAGGCCGACAACTTTGTTCCTGCCTGTAATCGTTTTATGTTAAAAACACCCTTCATCCGGGACTCGATGTCACCCCGCCGACCAAATTGGCGCTGGCACGAATAAGGAAGGCATCTCCTCTATTAACATAATAAAGGAATAACCATGGAACAATCATCCCAACCATCGAGCAAGAAAACCATCTTAATCATAGGGCTCAACCAGTACCAGACCCCTACACTACTAGAAGCTCATCCCTACATCAGAAGGACGAAGCGACTCAGGGGCAAGAATGCAGTCATTGCAGACTGGGTTGGCTCGGGAGACCCACCCAAGACCATTCGAGACCGTGGTGCCTATCGGACTCTGAAGGTAACTCTCTATCAGCCCCCTAACCGGAGGTGTTACAACTGTCAGCACTGGGGCCATGTGGCCCGGTTATGCCCCTCGACTAAGCCGTGGTGTGGTCTCTGCTCAAGGCAACATGCAACACAGGTTTGCAGAGATACAGTTGCTCAAGGGGGTGTCATCCAACAGAGGTGTATTAACTGCAAAACAGTTGGAGTTCCTGTATGGCACCCTAACTGTTCTAGAGCTCCTACACCCCTTCAGCGCCCAGACCCGCCACCCAGGCAGGTCTCAAGAAACACTAATGCTGCTAGGGTACTCCCTACGGCCAACCCCTGGCCCACCCACCCACCAAAGCTCCAGGATCATCACCAGCAGTCATCGAAAGATCAGTATGGGACAACACAGACGTACCGATACAACAGGTAGCTGTCAACACACCCCGTGAAGAGATCAATGATTTGAAAAATGAAATTAAAGAACTCAAAGCTCCATTTACAGCTCAAACTGATATGTTAAAGAGCCTCTGTGATACACTACAGAAAAAGAACACCACCAACACAGTGCAGCAGCTATGGAAAGATTACAGTCAAACTGAAGACATTCAGATGTCAGTACCAGATGTGGAAACTCAAGACCCACCAGGAACTAGTGTCCACGCAGAGGAAAATAGTGATACTGGTAACAGTTCTACTGATGCCTCTGTGGACATAGTCAGTGAAGATGAACAAGCACAAACAGAAAATGGTGGTGATGTCGAGTGTAACCAAAGTGTGTTGTTGTCTGCCAATGAAATACAACAATTGTTGAGCCGTACATGCTCCAGAAATGTTTCAAGAAATATTAAAAAAGCATTTTGTCTGCAGGAGGATTAGGCAACATAAGAAAAAGTATCATGCAGTTGCTGCAGCTTACGGTTACCTGTGGAATCAATAATTAGAGGTGAACTGGAAGCAACATTCATAAATGTTTATGGGTTAAGTTTTCAAGCCCAAATGGTCTTTTCACCATTTATTAAGAAAATAAACCATTGCACAGTAATTGGGATATCACCGTAATTAACGCTATGAGCTGTGAGCGTTAATAATGGACGAAGTTTGGTATAATTAGCTTCTTAGAGCACACGTGTCAGTGGCTCAGAGATGGGAGCTGAACTGGCGATAGCCGGCTACTTAATTGATGATTGTGGTCAAGGTGTGAGGGAACAACGGGAATACACTGCCACATGTTCAGTTGATGTCTACTTACGGCTCATAGGAAAGTTACCGTGGGTGATGTAATTATAAACCTAATGCCATATAACCCACTTATATAATATTACTGTTTTGTTGCAGTGCCTTTTGCTTCTTTCCAAATACATTTCATAATGGCCAGTGTTAATACCAGACAAAGATACAGAGCGGTGAAGGTGATGAGTTGGAACATCTCATCCCTTAGAAAACGATACCCTGACCTCCACCACAAAGTTGTGACTGAGGACATCGATATTGTGTGTCTGCAGGAGTGTCTCACACCTAATGGTAAGCCCCCACCCAGTCTGCCCAATTATGTGTATTATGATCCTAGTTCTACTCACACATGTTTGATGTATACAGTCACCCTACATGTAGGTACTGATATCTCCATGATGATCTGAGAGATAGGACTTATAGACTTATACATACTTCACCAACAATGCCTCCACCAAAAAAAGGAGAAAACGTGGTCAGCATCATAAGAACAGACAACAGCAGTGCTACGATGACCCCAAACTGAAAAAAAAACTCAGGGCTAGAGTCAGGAGGGTGGGTAAGGGTTACAAACAAATTAGAACATCGCAAATGCTAAAATTGTATCAAGCCCCCCTTGCTGCGGCCAGGGAACGTGTAAACGAACTCAGACAAAATGCTTGGGAAACGTATCTCAACAGCCTGAACCAACACGTATCCCCCAGCAAGGCCTGGAAAGATATAAACATAATCAGGAGGTAAAAACAGTAGACACGTCTTCCATCCAAACCCGATACAAAAATCGAATGAACTAATAACAAAGTGGGCTCATGTCTCTAGCTATGACATGTTACCAACTAGGACCCGAGGACTCCTTGATGCGAAGTCTGTAGAGAGAAGAAATCTCATTAACTTTATGCTGGGAAAACAGCACAATGAGTGTGATGTTCCATATACTGAGTGGGAGCTTGACGCCCCCCTCGCTAGGAGGTAGGTCTACTGCCCCTGGAGAGGACGGAGTCACCTTCAATATCTTTAGACTACTAAGGCGTGTGCCGGGCAATGCATTATTGGCATTGTACAATATGAGTCATGCTAAAGGCCAACTACCCACATTATGGACGAAGAGTGCTGTTGTACCAATACCGAAACCAGGACAGCCTGATGCTTTTCGTCCCATATCACTTACCAGCTGCCTGTGTAAAACCTTTGAGAGGATGGTTCTTGGCAGACTCTTATATAGAATCAGAGAATAAATGTCCCCTAACATGGTAAAGGTGTACATTATTGCATCGCCACACTTTTAACTGTACATGGTGATGAAAGACACTGACACACCACATTTCTTGACCTAAAAGCTGCATTTGCTATTGCCAACAGGCAACTTATCTTGTACGAATTAGCCAAAATGGATATAGGAGGTCTGCTGTTACACAGGCTAAGTGGTTACCTCACTACCAGAAGAGCTGCTGCACTGTTTCAGGGTTACAAAAGTGAAGTTAAAGATATGCAACTTGACACCCCTATAGGTGGAGTACTCAGTCCTACTTTGGTCAATGTTCTTATTATTGCATTATTAAATTCAATACCAGACAGCCCCATCAATATCACAATCAGCTATGCTGATTATATTTTTGTACATACTAAAACTCATCGTGAAATGCAAATCACCCTGAACCATGTACACATGCAGCCTGTGAAAACCTCGGTCTTATTATTTCCACTGAGAAAACTAAGGTGTTCAACAAACAAGCTGGTAACCGCAAACACGGGTCCGCCAAGTTCAAGATAGGTAACAACACTATTGACTATATCTCTTCTTTTAAATATATTGGTGTTTCCGCTCCCTGTACCTTACCTGCCATACAATAGCTAACCCGCCAATGTACTGACAGACCGAAACCTCTTAGAAGTGTAGCGGGGTACAGCCCACATTATGGTGCTTATGTTAGAATTGTTAAAACAATGTACCTAGGCTATCTCTGATAGATTACCACGCACCAGCCTTGGTCCTTCGTGACAGGAAAGGCATTGACAAGCTCGAAAAAATGCAAAATATAGCCTTCAGAATTATCCTAGGATGTCCCATGAGCACTAAAGCACTTAATATGAGGAAAGAATTAGGTATATTCAGAGTTAAAGATTGAATAATTAAAGTCAACCTGATGATAGCCCTGAGGCGACTCAATTATTCGCTTCGGCCGCTGACCACGCCATTACTCATAGGAGGGGATTTCAATGCACACCATCCATTCCTAAGCTCGGTAAGCCCCCACAAATGAAGACGGCCTACACCTATACACCACCTTTCAAGATACACCCGAGATCGTCCTCCTAAACACCGGAGAGCCCACCCACATAAGGGGAGGAAGGCAGGATCTAACCTTCGTCTCCAGTGCACTACAGCCTTCGACCTCCTGGCAGCTACGCCCCATGATAACCACTGACCACTTTGCCACCCTAACAACACTGAAGGTGAAAAAACTTCCCACGCCGCCCCCTCCTAGATGAAGATACAATACCCAAAAGGCGGACTGGGAGCTCTACAGGAAACACCTGGCTAAGTGGCGCGCCAAATCACAACCGGCTGGTGCAGCACCCATGGACGAGACAACCCTCCACCAACAGTTGGTCGAGGCGTTTCACCAAGCGGCAGAAGAGGCTATTCCAAAAAGAAAGTCTACATCAAGACAGTATAAGGATTACTGGTACTACTGCCCCAAGGTGATAGAACTCAACCACAGAATGAACATGGCCCGAAGAAATTACGGAAGACATCCCACGGACACAAACAGACATTTCCAGCAAGACAGTCGAGGATACCAGGGAAGAGAAGAAAGAAATCAAAAGCGCAAGCTGGCTCAAGTGGTGCTCCGAGCTGTACGAGCACACCTCCTTCGGCAAAATGTGGGTCCAGATCCGAAGAGCATCTGGGAAGGCAACACCACCACCAACAACTCATCCCAAACCAGAAGAGGAAGCCGAGACTTGCAAAACTCTTCCCCGACCGAGCAGCAACGAAAATCCTGCCGAGACATGCGGAGGAGACACAACGGCGTCTGCGACAGACCAGACTCCAGACGATCGAAGAGGCCTGCAATGTTGTAGATGACACCGACAGACACATCAACCAGAAAGAACTGCAGAAGTCGATAAAACGAAACAAGGACACAGCACCAGGGGCCGACAGGATAACCTACTCCATGCTTTCCCATGCCGGAGAAGCCGGGCACGAGGCGTTGCTACAAGTCATCAACGCCTCGTGGATAGCACAGAGACTTCCACCGGAATGGAAGAAGGCACATATACAGCCCATTCCGAAGCCCAGAGAACCAGACAAACCAAGACTCATCTCCCTCCTCTGCTGCATAGCGAAGACGGGAGAAAGAATGGCTCTCAACAGGCTCAAGTGGAAAGTCGGCAGTCCACACCCTCACATTTTTGCTAACACCGGCACAAGCAACAACATCGCCGAGATACTCAGCATAGTGGACAACAAACCAGCTTTGGTGGTCTTCCTCGACTTGGAGAAGGCCTTCGAACTAGCAAATCCACTGGCCATTATAACGACACTCGCTGAAAGAGGCGTCAAAGGAAGGTTGCTGGGGTGGATCCAGAATTACCTTACACAGAGAGAAGCAAGAGTATGCTTTCATGGGGCGACATCAAGCTACAGGGCCTACAAAAACGGAACCCCACAAAGAGGCATCCTCAGTCCAACGCTGTTCATTGTCCTGGTGTTAAATCTAGTCAGACTACCTTTCAGACAAACATCCAAGCTCCTATGCTATGAAGACGACTTACAGCTCATAGTAAGAGGAGCAAACAGACTAGTCAACACTCAAGATAAATCCAGCCAAGTCGAAAGCGATGGCCATCTGCACAGACACACCAGACAAGATGCTCTCCATACAAAACACGCCGGTAGTCTGGACCAACACCCACCAGTGTCTTGGAATCTGGTTCGACCAGAAACTCACTTTCAAGCCGCAACTCGAGTATCTCAGGCACAGGACGAAGAGCAGCCACAACATAATGAAGTCGCTCACCAGTACAACCGCAGGAGCGAACATACACGTGCTCAAAGCCTACTACACGGCCGCCATCAGATCGCTGGTAGATTACAGTGCTCCAGCGCTCATTGGACTGAGAGAAGACCAGGTAGCTAAGCTAGAAGTTATCCAAAATAATGCTCTCAGGACCATGCTCGGAGCACTCATGTGGACCAGAATTTGCAATTTCCAAATGGAAACTGAACTACCACCCCTGGTATTAAGAGTCAAGTAGGTGACAACCGGACTCATCGCAAAAATCTGTAGATCACATAAGCTCACAGCTGCCAAAACGCAAATCAGTGCCTCCCTCCACCTCGACCACAGAGCGCGAAGGGCCACCTGGTCGCATGAGGCAAGCGAGGTCATCAGGCACCCGCAAGCAGAAACACTCGTCAAGAACATCCAAGACATACGAGACAGGGATTATGTAGTCCCACCACCATGGAGCCTGACACCAAAATTCAGCTTCACCTATTCAAAGCACTTGTCTGCCCCCACCTGGAGTATCCACCAATACTACTCAGCACGATCAGCAAAACCAGCCAACTTAAACTTCAATCAATACAAAACAAAGCTCTCCGTAGAGCATCAAAGCAACTCCCCCCATACACCACCAAAATACAAGAACTTCACGAATTATACAATATCGAACCACTGAACACACGTACACACAGCCAATCCCAGAGAATCTGGAACAAACTTGAAGAGTTGGAGGACCCAATATTTTCTTAGTTAAAAGAAGAAGTAACTACTAAAACACACAGCTGGTGGCCTAAGAGCCTCTATGCTAACATAGAAGAACAAGACCCACTTTACACATATATGTGAACAAATAACACCACCATCTAACAAACATAAATAAACACCCATTACACTAATGCATGCCTAGCTAGCTTAGCTTCCCCCCACCCCCTCCACCTGCCTCCCTTGAGCGGGCGGGCGTCTACTGTGTGTGCCCACCACCCCAACATATCAACTCGTCTCAGCTAGGTGGACAGCCCACCTGCTATCACCCCCGACTACTTTACTTCCCGTTTCTATGCTTACCCTCTCTCTCTCCTCTCCTCTCCCAGGGCAAAGTCATTTGCTTTTTACTTCATTACCATCATCATCATCCTCCACCAGTCACATTCAAAATCACCGAACTAGATGATAGCAAAGCCAACCTAGAGAAGGAGGATCTCAAAAGAATAACTCAGGAAGCCATAGCCACCGAGACACCGGCTGATGCAGCACCATACTTCACAGACGGCTCGGTTGACCCAAAACATCAAAGATCCGGAGCTGCCCTCTACACCCAAGGTCACACCCTCCTATGGAGACTTTCCAATGACTACTCCACCCTACAAACAGAGTTGGTAGCAATCTCAAAGGCCCTACAACACGTTGCAACAGAAGACAACAAGTTCATCATAATTCACACAGACTCGAAAACGGCCATGCAGGCGCTGCACACAGTCAACCAAGAGACAACGTCCACATCATAACCTCGATCCCAGTACAGCCCCAGGACTTTCAAAGACAAAATCGCCCAGTCGTCTTACACTGGATTCCCAGTGTTACGAGTTGGAGATTTAGAAACTGGTTTAGAATATAGTTAAAAGTCTACCCAGATCCCAACAGGCAACAACAATAAAAAACTAAACAAACAAAGACAATCGGACTATAAAAGGGTAGACAAAGGATGCGAGTTTTTGTTGTATATAATAAAGTACAATAAATTCCTTAACAAAATATCCAGCTTTCTATAATTTACCCTTAACCATACTTAACTTAAACATACGCAACATTGGCTTAACAGTATATACATATTTATACAACATACAACAATCCGAAGCAAGTGGAGGTGGGAGGCAATATAGGGTTACAATACTCAAGTGCGGTGCTGAAGTGTCTGACGAGTAGGGTTGAGTATTGAAGAAGATGGTAGGTAGTCACTGTGCCGTAGGTTTCCAGGATAGGTAATCCAAGTGTGGTCACTTCCCAGAGTGAACTGAACTCTCCTCGATTCGGAGCTGATGAGGAAGAGTTGGAGGAGGTGATGCAACAACCAGGATATGGAGAAAGGAAACCCGGAGTGGTGACTAAGACTAGTCATACTCGGGTCGCGTCCCTAGATGGCGTTGCTCGGTAGTGCTGGGTAGTTAGATCATGACACAATAGATGGCGTGGTTCATAATACCAGTCAGTCATGTAGGGATCGGGGGAAATGACATGGCACACGAAGCAGTCAAGGCAGCCACACGTTTTAGAAGCATACAAATTCGAGTTCCAGCAAGCGTGCAACAAATCAAGAACCACCTCCGAAAGACTACCAAGCTCCACATCTAAAAGACAAACCCAAGTTAGCCTTCATCGACTACAACTAGCGTACAAGTGCACCTGACAGACGATCGGAAATGTCATCAGGGAATGCACCTACTGTCAGAATTCAGCGGCCAACCCACTGGAAAACTATCTCCTCGACTGCAAAGTCACACAAAGTCTCCGAAACAAAATTCGAAACTTCCAAGAAGAACACACAACACCAACGACCACTGTAACCCGAAAGGCCCAATCAAACCACATTCACCACCTTCTCCGGGTCATCGCAAGATACCCACCATCCAGATAGCTTAGGAAGTATCCTCCCCCACCAAGTGCAGACCCCAGTTCGGGGGTGTGCCACTCCCAAACTGACCACGTCCAAGAGTGGGGGTTGGTGGTAATCGCTCACTGACCAAGGGTCTGCTCACACTTGCGAACCTGCAGTATCCTTTCATATCTGCAGGTAGGACACCTTCCATCCCCAAATCCCAAATCCGGTCTGGCTGCTCTAAGAGCTCTGGAGAGACCACCAAACGGGCCGCCTACAGGCAAAGGTCCATGTCGGACTACGGTCCGACAATCTCAACAACAACAACAGCAAGCGACCACTCACAACAGAGCGCTACAGTGCTATTACTGCTCTCAGTCACATCCTGGAGGTTGGGTCACATGTTACAAAAGATTAAGGGGAAACCCTGGGTGGAAACCTAAGTATTTGTAGTGGCGTGAAGGAGAGTGCCAGCGAAGACACAGGTCTTCGTAGGAGGGTAGTTGCGATAGTGCACACGGACCAAAGGAGGCGCCGAACTGCACAGCAAGAGGAGATTCAGCCGGAACAACTTGACCGTCTACTGTTGCGCTTCCCAAATCAAGTACAGATTCTGCTACAACAGAGAGACTTTAGGGTTTTGGTGGAAGTGATTATTCGTTAGTGAACGATGGTGTGTTAAATGTGAAGCAGAGAAATGAACTAATACCATGTTTTGAGAATGTGTACAGTGTATGTGAGGAAAAGATCCCAGTGCTGGGGGAAGTGTTCCTTGGCGTCGAGTTTGAAGGAATATACATACCCAAATACAGATTTGTGGTAGTGCCGGGACTGGTTACAAGTGTTAAACTGGGTATGGACTTCTGGGCACGTGTTGGTGGATTCACCATAGACTTGAATAAAAGAACAATGCAAACAGGGTCATTGAAAACCTCGGTCCCTTTACTGTCAGCGACTTCAAGGGAGAAGACTGCTTCAGAGTCGGTGGGTCAAGTGAGGAGCGTAACAGCTTGGGTGAAGTGCACAGTCCTTGCTCCACCCTACACCGAAGCAATGATAAAGCGTGGTGCGGCTGACCAGGCACCAAGTGAGCAGTACCTTGTAGAACCACTGAGTCCCGAGGAAACTGCTGTGGTGCCTGCTGTAAGGGCTGTAACGAGCGGGATGGTTGTCCGCCGCTCGTTTGCTTGTTCGCTCGTTCACGGCCCCACTAGGGGGGTAGACGGAGGTGAGAAGGTTGCTGCTGCCTCGTCGCACACCAGACACTATCCAGCCTTGACCACAACTGCACTTCCCGGGCAATTCGATTCCAACTCTGGTTGTGTACTCATCTCAGGTTCCTGGGGTTCGTGGGCTGATTCCCCAGTCCCTCACTAATCAGCTGTCTATTCCGGACACATACTCCAGTTACTACCGCGGCTGCCATGTCATCGCCACTTCCCCCAAGCCCTATCCACCGTCCGTGCCCTGGCGTCTCTCCTGTGTGGCAAGACATCTCCCACCAACGCCAAGTGAGGAAGCTGCCCTGGACCTTCCCCCTGAGAGTTGACCACGGCGTTACCAGAACATTCCACCGAGCTGGTTAGGAGTATTCATCTGCAGCCGCAGGAAATACTTGTAATTTGTTGTTTGATTATTTTGTTTCAAGTAATTGCTTGACTCCAGTGCTGTTTATATAATATTTGTGTGAGTGGTGTCAGTGTTAAATTACTATGATTATTTTCGTAGTATATGTCAATCTCTAATTGTTGTTTGTTACCCCTTGGAAACCCATGGTTCTTGACTTTCCTTTTATAAGATCCTGATTAGGCTGGCAAGGAATTTATAGCTCAAAGTCCAGGCCTTTACACCTGTTCGTTGCTGTGTCATCGGGTCTACCAGTGGTGACGTGTTCCTACAAGTGGCCAACGCAGCGAACACATAGGAGCTACTTCACGAAGGAGAGATACTAGTGTGTTGGAACCGGGGATCGAGGATAACCCGAGGACACCGACGGTAATGAGCCGTGGGAAAGGAGACCCTTTGGCTAACATAACAATAGGAGAAGAATTGCCAGAGGAGCAAAGGGAGGATATTAAGGGGATCCATCAGGAATTTCAGGGCGTCTTCTATGTTGGAGGGCCATTACCATTAGTAAGGGTTGGAGTAGAGCACTCTATCAGAGTAGACCCTCGGGCTCCACCGTTGGCATCACGGCCGCGGACGCTTCCCCACGGGCTGAGGCTGAGGTATGTAAATAGCTTCAAGAGATGGGTGTCATAAGGAAGTCCTGTAGTCCTTGGGCTGCACCCATAGTCTGTGCCCGACGTCAGGATGAAAGTCTACGTTTGGCGATCGACTACAGGGGCGTTAACAGCATGTCTCAACCGGCAACACTTCATCCTATTCCCATAATTAAAGATCTTCTTGACAGACTGGGGGGCAACCCAATTATTCTCAGTGCTTGACTCTAAGTCGGGTTACCATCAGATACCCCTGAACGAGGATGACAGTGCGATGTCAGCATTTGTAGTGCCGCGGGGACACTGAGTGAGATGGCAGGACACCATTTGGACTGAAGGGCGCTGGATACTCGTTTCAGGGCATGATGTCCACCATACTGGGGGAGAGCAACTACACCGACTCCCTATGTTATTTGGATGATGTGCTTGTGTGGGGAAAAACGTGGGTGGAACACAATGTAAAGCTGCGGGCAGTACTGGGGAAGATAAAGGATGCTGGGCTCGCCTTGGCACCAGGAAAATGCAGGTTCGGTGTTCATGGAGTGGAATATCTCGCTGCGGTGGTCAGCAATGGGATGTTGAGTCTGAGTGAACAGAGGGTAAGACAACTGCGGACGATCCCAAGACCATCTACAGTGCGTGAGCTGAGGAGGGCTATTGGTGCATTTTCTTGCGTCCAGCGTTGGTTGCCGGGTATGGCGGAGACCGCTAAACCTCTGTACGAAGCACTGGATCGAGACCCATATGGGAATCTGCACTGGACTGAGAGGATGTGTAGATCTTTTGAGGCCCTCAAGACACAGGTGGCGAATGCTGCGGCACTATACCTTCCGGATTACAAAAAACGCTTAGTGCTGGTGACTGATGCAAGTGATGTCGGGACGGGAGCCATGCTAGCAAACAGATCTGCTGGCGAAAAGTTACTCCAGATTGCATTTTTTCACCACACATTGATCCCAGCTGAATAGTGCTGCTCAGCGAAGGAGAAAGAGCTGTTGGCGGTGGTGACTGCGGTGCAGATTCAGGATGTATCTATCAGCCTCCCAGTTCGGCCTGATTACAGATCATTGCGCCCTTCGCTGGCTCAACTCGCTCGACATAAGTGAGGAACGGGGCCGGAGGGGGAGGTGGATGGATCTCCTGCATCAGTTCGACATCAATCCTATATACAAGGCATGTCGCAATCCGACGATGTCCATGGCAGATTATCTATCACAAATCGTATCTGATGTCGGACAAATGAGGACTACCTCAGAAGGTGCAATTAACGGTACTACGCATCTCGCCAACACCTTAACCTCATCAAGGCATAACAGAATGAAGAAGATATAGCTGCCATGGTGAGGATCCTTGGGGGTAATGGGGGGAACAGTTTAGCCCCGGTTCAGGGGGAACTAAATCCTTTCCGGACCCGTCTCAGGTTATCTCAGCAAGGGGTGCTCTGTTATATACAACACGGTGGACGTTAGAGCCTAGTGCACCCTATTGAGTTAAGGAAAAATGGGTTCCAGTGGTGCCAGCACCGTTGCGGGTACAGGTCCTGCGGCTGGTGCATGATGCTCCCCTGGGTGGCCACATGGGACAGAATCGCACCTGGGAGAGGGCAAGGAACAATTTTTGGTGGCAAGGGATGAAGAATGATGTAGCGGCACACATCAGCAAGTGTGAGGCATGTGGGACGAACAAAAGACCTAGGATACCAGGGAGAGCACCGTTGCAATACACGGAAATTTCTGACTCCTGCAGATGCAGGACGTACTGACGCGCTATATTGTGATGGTGCCCACATGTGATGCTACATCAGACACTGCAGCCAGGACTCTCTTTGATCGTTGGGTGTGCACATTCGGAGTGCCTCAGTCACTCTCATCGGACCGAGGGCCTCATTTTACATCTGAGATGTTCCAAGCAGTATGTCGGATGGTGGGCATTCATCAGAAACTTGGAACGCCCTATCATCCCCTCAGCCAGGCCCAGGTGGAGATACAAAATCAGCTGATGGACAAACTGCGGTGTCTATGTGATAACAACATCGATTTGTGGCCGGATATGGTGCCCCATCTGCAATTTAGCCAAAATACATCAAAGAATGCAACACCAGGGTATACTCCGCATGAACTAGTGTATGGTGCTCCTGCAAGATGTCCGGAACCGTGGCCGGACAGATGGCCGAAGGACATTTGGCCGATGGACGTTTCACCGACGTACATTTGACGGAACGGACAATAGACCGAACGGACAAATGGCCGAACGGACATTTGGCCGAATGAACATTGGGCCTTTTAAATTTATTTTTTATTTTTTATTTCTTCTTTGCAATGTACTTTTTGCACATTTACTAAAGATTAAAAGATATTTATTGTAATGTAATTGCTTTATGAAAATTGCTTCAGTCTTGTGTTTAATATCTGGTAGACGTCGGAAATAATCAGCATTATTCAGAAACAATCAGCATTATTTTCCCCAATTTCAATTTAACTAGCGAATTACAAGTACTGAGAGAGGTTTATGTACACAGGGTAACCTTACAAAACATGAGGTCAGGTCAAAAACATGACATCCGCTAATCCACACACCAACACCACTACAAACACAAAAGAAAAGACGACATAACTAGTCATGTTAAGTCAGGTCAAGTTTTTGAAAGAATGCTTGTTCGAACTTTTTAGCCACGCCCCAAACCAACCAAACGTTAGCCCTGCTTGCATGGACTCGGATGCAGTCGCTCTTCAGAGGTTGTAAAGATAAGCCGATATTTTTATTGTTGTTATTATTATTATTATTATTATTATTATTATTATCATTATCATTATTATCATTATTATCATTATTATTATTATTATCATTATTATTATTATTATTATCATTATTATTATTATTATCATTATTATTATTATTATTATCATTATTATTATTATTATCATTATTATTATTATTATCATTATTATTATTATCATTATTATTATTATTATTATTATTATTATTATTATTATTACTTTATTTAATATTTGTTTCTTTTACGACCATGGAATTCATACCAACGACAAGAGGAGGAAGAAGGCTTTTGCTTGACGGCTACGCCTACATCGTTGATAAACGGAAAGACAATGTAATATAATGGAGATGTGAACGCAAAGGAAGTTGTTGAGGACGATTAAAAACAGAAGAAGGCGTTATTCAAGGAAAAGCAAGTAATCTCTCACATCCGTCTAATGCCGGACGTAACCTGTCCTTGAAAACAGTAAAGAAAATTAAAGAAAGAACCAGACAGTCGGAGAAAGTGACATTGACTATTATACAAAACTGCACCAGTGAGTTCCCACTTGATGCTGCAGGTGCTCTTCCTAAGAAAGAAATTCTGGCAAGAATGGTGCGCAGACAACGCATGGCACCAGACGGGGACTTTTTAACTGACGACTTACGGAAATCAATTAGAGGAGACGACTTTGTCATCCATGAAAGTGACAACCTTCTAATTCTGTCAACACCTCGAAACTTACAGCTTCTTGCTTTCAAAGACCACTGGCTGTGTGATGGGACATTTGAATCTGCGCCAGTAGGCTTTCAGTTATATACAGTGCATGTTATGCTGGATGAGAGCCATACAATTCCCTTGGTATACTGCCTCGCAAGGAACAAAAACCAAGCAACTTATGACTTGATTTTTAGCACCCTCAAGCATGTGAGACCAGATCTCAATCCTGTTTCAGTCACCAGTGACTATGAAAGAGCGGCTCTTTATAGCATCACAGCATGATTTCCAAACACAAACATTTTTGGATGTTTTTTTCCATTTCGGGCAGTGCTTGTGGAGACAAATACAGGGCTTAGGACTACAGACTTGGTATAATGACCCAAGAAATGCACTCATCGTCAAGTCCGTTCAAGCTTAGCATTTGTGCCAGTCAGTGACGTTGCTGAAAGCTTCAATGACTTTGTCTCAGCACTAGATGATGAAACTGGTGAACTTCTATCTGAGTTTCTTGGCTACTTTGAAGCGACATGGATTGGTGTTGTACAGCGTGGAAGACGACGAAGACCAGCATTCGAACTCAGGCTGTGGAACATATTGGAGAGAAACACACAAAGCCTTCCATGGACAACAAACTCTGTTGAAGGATAGCACAGAGGGTTTGAGCAGAGAATGGCAATCACCCACCCCACCGCTTGCCGTCTCGTTTCAAAACTAAGAAAAGAGCAGTCGGACTGGGAGTTGACAATTGAGCAGGCAGCAGCAGGAATGGTATTGAGGAACCGAAGAAGTATCAGATATTAAACAAAAGACTGAAGTCTGTCATTGAGAAATATGAGGTGTATCCCAGAATCGACTTCTTGAGAGCAATTGCCCACAATCCTTAAATATTTATGAACATTTCGTTTTATACAGCAATTTTTATAAAGCAATTGCATTACAATTAATATCTTTTATCCTTTAGTAAATGTGCAAAAAAAAATTTGTATCATGCAAATGTATCATATTGCAATTATGTTATCATTTTATCCTTTGCATTATAAAGCAAATACATTGCAAAGAAGAAAGAAAAATAAAAAATAAATTAAAAAGGCCATATTTCCATTCGGCCAAATGTCCTTCGGCCATCTGTCCGGGAGCCAACGAGTCAAAGTGCGTCACTTTGACGAGCTGGAGAGTGCAACGATAAGACTATACTCCTGGGGGATACCCATCTCCAAGCAACAGTCTAACTCCGCGAACTCGAAGGAAAATACGGTTCAGCCGATTCTGCGACGCTCAAAACGATTCCATGAGCTGCCTCATCGACTACAGATCGATCCAGGTCGGAGACGGTACGAATCCGATCAGGAGGAATGTTGGGGCGGAAAAGCAGATGACGAGGAGCTGAATTGGGAAGATGAGGAGAGTGGCGGTGACCAGTACTAATGACGGAGTTGAGATGCGGATTGTGAGAGTATTATGTATTATACTGTTATGTTCATATTGTATTGTGTAATTACATTCTGAAATGTATGAAGGATCATTTTTGTTATTTGTTTGTCAATTGTTGAATTGCTCCCATGGTTGTTCGGACCCGTAGAGTGAGGAGTGATATGATAGAGGTGTATAAATGGAAATCAAGGCTAAGCAAAGGGGACATTACAAAGGTACTCAAACTATCCAACCAGGAGCGAACTCGTAACAATGGTTTTAAATTATACATATTTTGATTTAGGCGCGAAATAGGTAAACATTGGTTTGGAAATAGAGTAGTGGACGAATGGAACAAGTTACCAAATAACATCATTAACTCGAATACGCTGGATAGCCTCAAACATAGGTTGGATGGATATATGAGCAATAGAGGTTGGGTGTAAATGGGACTGCCCAGTATGGGCCAATAGGCTCGCTGCAGTTTCACCCATTCTTATGTTCTTATGTTCATTGTCAGCCAGGGTGTCAAGATCAAACTGTTGTGAATCCCCTCTCATATTGACCTCAAAGAACATGACAGAGTTGATGCCCTCGCCAAACTAGCGTCGAAAATAGGCACTGTTGAATACAATCTGGGTCTGTCAAAAAAAAAACCTTAAAACTGTAATTAGGAAGAAACTTATTGATGAATTTGATACAACAAAAAAGTGCAAACAGACACTAGTCAATCCATTGTTTACCATGCTGAGATTTACTAAGTGAAACATGTATAAGGGGCAAGTAACAAGATCATTAGATTAAAAGATGTTGCAACCGCAAGACTAAGGTTAGGGTACAAGTACCTCTGGCAGTATGTTCCTCAAGCAGATGTGAACAAAACTAAATGTAAGGAGTGTGACCAGACATATGGCCACACACTAGAACACTACGTCCTCGACTGTGTGAAGATAGAACCTCTTAGGGACAGGTCCAAGCACACTGTGTGTGAAATGGCACAACACTTTATCTCAAATGGGAAGATAGTTGGCATATTAAGAGTGTGTCCATTTTTTTGTGTGCAAAGTACCTATATCAGTTTCCATGTATAGAATCAAACACACAATGTGTTTGAATACCTCTCAAGCAAAAGTGAATAACAAAGTGTGTTGGCAGACACACTGCTTCACACTCCTGTACTCACGCAGTTGCGAATAAGTTTCCCTCTATGTACAGAACTAAACAAAGAATTGATTTGAAATACTCTGCAACATTCAATGCAATAATATCCTGACCACGGGGATTAGTTATACAAACCCTTTGTGAACTCTATTCTGTAATTCGTTGCTCTACCGCCCACAGGATGAGTATGGGGTGCACAATAAACTAGCTGCTGTAAGTGGCAAAATTAATTATTAATCACATGCATGGCTAATGACAGACCCAGTAAACACCACATACACCATATTTCACCAGATAATTAAGTTTAAAGTCTACAGATGTCAAAAACAAGGTTAATTAAAGGAAAGGTTTTTATAATTTGTAAAGTCGATTCGACGAAACAAAAGAAAATGAAATAAAACTAAAAAATTATCGAGTAACGCATTCGTTCAATAGGTAAGTTCCTCTGTATAAAAGACCGTAGTGCATGTCTTCTCTCTGTAAAGTTTAACATCTCAGGCGAAAACTACTAAAAAGAAATAATTGGAAATTAAATCAATAACAGTTTTCGGAGGAATTATAATAAAAAACCTGACTACTTGACTTTAAGGTTTTGAATTAGAAATCGAAAGCATTTGGTGAGCTTTGAAAGAAATTTAAAAATATTCAAAAGAGAAATGAACTTTTCTTACTGGTAACATTAATAAACACAAAAAAATTCACGGAAAATGGACAATTGACAAACAGAAGGAGTTACAGTGAATTGAACTTTGAATTAATTAGATTTAATTACTCCTCCCACACTCCCAAGAGACACACGGGAACCAGGGTCAGGTTTATAGTCCTGCACTGTATGTCAGGTAATATACCGCTGCATTAGACATCTTTAAATTCGGTGCCATACTTATACAGATGTTAACGACATACTATTAATATTGTCATCAGAGAATCCATTGCTTATAGGATGCCTATTGTGTAATACCTATGGATGTCAATGTATAGCATTATCATTCGCTGAAGGAATAAAAAAAACTAATTGGTGAAAACAATTATCACTTGGGTATAATGTAAAAACTTTACCCAGTAACCCATTCAGTGTATCAAAGCTACTTATTTCACACTGACACACTGTAAATATGCTGTATATGTGCACCAGTGATTGTATTTTGAAACATGAGTAGAAACATTCATCGCTAAATGTGTGTGTGTGTGCATGTGTGCGTGTGTACCCCGTCTCTTTGGAGGACCCTGCCCATGACCTACCATACACTACCATAACTCACCACACACCTGACCCACCACACACCTGACCCTCCACACACCTTACTCACTACATACCTGACCCACCACACACACACACCTGACTCACTACACACCTGACCCACCACACATTCAACCCGTTCCACGCCTGATCCACTACATATTCAACCCACTATACACCTGACCCACCACGCATTCAACCCACTACACACCTGACCCATACCTATTTAACCCTCCACACACCTGACCCTCCACACACCTGACTCACTACACACCACACATTTAACCCACTACACACCTGACCCACTACACATTCAACCCACCCCACACCTGACCCTCCACACACCTGACTCACTACACACCTGACCCATCACACATTTAACCCATTACACATCTGACCCACCACTTATTCAACCCACTACACATTCAACCCACCACACACCTGACTCACTACACACCTGACCCACCACACATATGACCCACCACACACTACCATCCATACACCTAACCAACCACACACCTGACCCAGCATATATCTAACCCATTACACACCTGAAACTCCACACACCTGACCCACTACATATTCAACCCACTACACACCTGACCCACCACACATAAGACGTGCCTGAAGGCGCTCTCGGTTTTAGCAGCCAGGCCGAATCTGTTTGGCCCTGCCCACTCCCCCTGCTATACCCCAACGCCCTACCAGCCTTACTACACCAGGATCGATTCGGCAAAACATTCTAGTGATTAGTGAACGAATGATTACGGAGCAGTGTTCCTATAGTGCACCTAAGGAACTTTCTCGGCAAAACATTCTAGCCATCAGTGCAATAAGTGATTACCATACAGTGCTCGATAGTGCACCCCAAGGAAAAGTCAGACAGTGGGCACTTTATCGGTCAACTTTAAAGTGCCAGTGACAAGGACCACCGCGGTGTTTACATATATCGTGAAAACTGTGTCGGCGACCCCAAGCACCGAGGACAAAGTCCACGGTCTTTACAACTGACAAACATTAACAGATGTCTACCAGTGTCAGTGTCCCTCAAAGTGCCGCCAGTGACAAACACTTCCGTCCGCCCACAACAGATTTCAACCGATGGCCACCAATCACTTACTCCCGACGCACTCTGTATCATCTAAAGCGTGGGAACGGTTATCCTGATGGGAGTGTTATCGCGCTACTCAAGTCACTGAAAATATTCCACGCGCGGAGCCGTAGACAAGGCCGTCATGCACATAAGCCCATTAGAACCGTAACCTCCACTAGGAAACCGGAGAAACCCACCCCTGACAGACCATACCACCACACTGAAGTTCCACGGATATGGTATGATCTCCCGTCTTTACTGCTATCCAACGTCACTTCCCTAGCTAACAAGTTCGACGAGCTGGCAACTACAGTCAGGTCAACCGCCGCGCGCGTGGTTGCCATATGTGAGACTTGGCAAATTGTACCTGAAACGTGTCACATTGAGGGATATCAACTCTTTCATCACCTTCGTCCACAAAGACGCGGAGGGGGCGTTGCCCTCTTCTGTCAAGATGACCTACGCCCGTCACGCCTGGATGTTCAAGTCCCAGCAGATGTGGAAGCATTATGGGTACGTGTCGTGCTGCGGGCACACCCACGCAACACTGCCTCCATCATAATCTGTGTGGCATACCATCCGCCTCGATCACCCACCAGAGACACTCTTATCAATCATCTCATCACCACCTCAGACCACCTCAGAGTTAGGTACCCATGTGCCAAGTTAGTATTATGTGGGGATTTAAATGAAATTGACACCACTGATATCCAGGACCAGCTATCACTATCACAAGTTGTGACCTTCCCCACACACGGTCAAAACACCCTTGACCTTATCTTAACTGACTTAGCGGACCAGTACCAACCTCCTCAACCACTGCCTCCTATCGGGTGTAGCACACACTTATCAGTGCTCTGGTCCCCTGCTGCCACTCCCACTCAAGTACAGAGACCCTACATCAAGACCTACAGGCCGATTACTGACTCTGCAGTACGCCTCTTTGGACAGTGGATAGTTCACTATCCCTGGACTGAAGTACTCAGCGTGGATGACGTGGAAACCAAATGGATAAATTATACCAACACCACCACCGAAGCTCACCACCACTTCTTCCCCGAGAAGTCCGTCAGATCTCACCCAGCTGACTTGCCCTGGATCACACCTCGGATCAAAAGACTTATGCAACAGAGAGACAGAGCCTTTCATCTCAATGACCACATCCGCTACAGGTCACTTCGCAACAGAGTCATCCGCGAAATACGCACTGCAAAGAAGTCCCACTACCCAACCAAATTACAACACCTGAAGCAGACCAACATCAGTCAATGGTATGGTAAGCTTAAAGAACTCTGTGGACTAAACAATATGACACACCCCCTCCCCTTCCTTAGCCATCTCACTAATGTTGACGCAGCTGAGCAAACAAATAACCATTTCGCTACTATATGCCAGACGCTCCCACGGCTTGACACAACCACTCTCCCTGCTTACCTACCAGCCCCCCTTCCCACTGACTTAGTAGAGGAATTTGACGTAGCAAAACGCCTGGACAAACTAAAATTAAAACGCTCTACCACCCCCATTGACTTACCAATGAAACTATTCAAGGAGTTCTCCCCGGAGCTTGCTAAACCCCTCTGCTCCATCATCAATGCTTCTCTCAGTCAAGCCAGATGCCCAGCTGACTGGAAGACCTCTTATGTATCACCAGTGCCCAAGTCAACCAGCCCACAATCCTTAAATCAGCTACGACCTATTGCAATCACCCCAATACCCAGCCTAATCTGTGAAAGTTTTGTGTTTGACTGGGCTTATGCTGATATTGCAGGAGTCGTAGACCCTCAGCAATTTGGCAACATGAAAACTTCCTCCACCACTCACTGTCTTGTCAGCTTTCTCGATTACATATACCGCCATCTCGAGAAACGAAAAACGTCTGTAGCTGTCGCCTTCATTGATTTCACTAAAGCGTTCGACCTAGTCGACCACAATATAATCATAAACAAAGCTATTGACCTCGGGCTTCGGAGAAGTCTCATACCATGGCTTACAGACTTCCTCAGTGACCGACGCCAAGCTGTACGCTTCCGAGGGGCTGTCTCCACCTTTCAGTCACTCACCTGTGGCGTCCCCCAAGGCACCAAGATGGGACCACTCTGCTTCCTTATGCTCATCAATGATGCCCTAAGAGAAACCCCTGCTCGCTGGAAATATGTCGACGACTCCACCATTGGGATCAGCGTCAACAATTCTGCTCCCAACTATACCGCCCTTCAGGATTTATTGACCAGTCTCCAAAACTGGGCCACCAACAACCATGTCACCATCAACCATACCAAGACCATGGTTATGCACATCAACCTCTCCTCCGACATTGTCCCACCTCCTTCCATTACCCTAGGTCCGAACACACTCCAGGTTGTAGATTCCACGAAGCTCCTCGGCGTCACCATAGACAACAAACTAAATTGGAAACCACACGTCAGTGAAGTTGTCAAATCCTCCAGTTTCCGTCTCCACCTCCTCCGCCGACTCAAGTCCCTCGGAGTTCCCGCACACGAGCTCCTCAGTGTATACACAACATTCATACTTCCCAAGCTCACCTATGCCTCCCCCACCTGGTCTTCCTCCCTAAATGCCACACAACGTAAACACCTAGAAAAAGTGCAAAAGAGGGCATGCAAGATTATTCTCTCCCCTTCCTACTCCACATATCAAGAAGCGCTCAACACACTGACCCTTTCGACTCTCACTGACCATCACCACGGCCTCATCTGCAAATTTGGTAAGAAGCTTCTACACCATCCCCGACACCGGCCCCTACTACCACCTGAGATCCCCTGTCCGAGAATTGCTGTTCGACACCACAACCGCATCCAGCCCATACGTGCACGAACTGATCGCTATAAGAACAGCCCAGTCCCAACCATTGTAAAAATTATCAATAACATGTAATAAATCAGTGTATTCACTCCCAGTAAACACTGCTCCCTACACTGTCACTATGTTGAAATGAACTGTAGTTTGAGCTGATCCCCATCTAAGTTACTATATGTCTTATTTGTGTCACTTATGTCACTTGTATATTATTTGTAATTCGTAACCCATTCCCCAAATATGTAACTGTATATTTTCAGCCTTCTGGCTGCCAAGCTCTTTCAATAAACCGTTAATTATTATTATTATTATTATTATTTTACCCACTACACATCTGACCCTTCACACATTTAACCCACTACACATCTGACTACCCACACATTCAACTCACTATACACCTGACACACCACACATTCAATCCTCCACACACCTGACCCACCACACACCTTACCCACCACACATGTGACCCACCACACATTCCACCCTCCATACACCTGAGCCACCGCACATTCAACCCTCTATACACCTGGCCCATCACACATGCAACCCACAACACACCTAACCCACCACACACTCCATCATCCACACACCTGACCAACCATACACCTGACTCACCATACACCTAACCCACCACACACCTGACTCACCACACACCTGACCCACCACACACCTGACTCACCACACACCTGACCCACCACACACCTGACTCACTACACACCTGACCCACCACACACCTGACTCACCTTACACAGAGCTCTCCTTCTGGTTGGGGATCATGGACACCACAGTCTCAGGGTCTCTAATATGAGAGTCAGGTCTGAGGGAGTGGCGACGCCCTATGGAAGCTGTAGAAGGGATCCAGGGTGGGTGCTGTGTTCCTTTTGGGTGCCCGCCGCTGTGCGTGGGCGTGGACTGGATATGGAGTGCATGTGTGGGAGTGGTGTTGGTGGTGGAGACGGGCTGTGGGTAGGCAAGGTGTTGGTGAGGCGGAGGGTAATGAGAATGTCTCCTCTTGTGATCCAGGGTAGTGTAGATTACTCTCTGGGGTTCGTGGTGTTGAGGGATGGTCGTGACAGTTCTCTGAGAGTCCTGGGGTCCTCTCTTGTGGTCGTGGTGCTGGGGACTTGGTGTGGCGCTCCCCAGCATAAGTTCGGCGTACTGCACGTCCCCAGCGCCACAGGGCTGCTGCTGCTGCTGCAGGAGGAATGAGTTTATACTGAAGGTGTGGCATACGGGATAGGCAAGTTAAGGTACTGGTTATAGTAGTTTACATACAGAATATACAAAATGGGTGTATTTGACACTGATATAAGATTAGTCCATCATTATCTATCTTTCTCCTAAACAGTCATTTATTACGCTATCTATCCATCTATTACATTCATTGCACCCTTTTACCTCCATCTCCCTCCTACCCATCTCTTCTCCTTCCCCTCCCTCCCTCCCCCCGACCTTTCTCCTTTCCCCTCCTCCCTCTCTCCCCCCTTCCCTCCCTCCCTCCCTCTTCCTCTCCTTCCTTCCTTCCTTCCCACCCCCTCCCTCTTCCTCTCCTTCGCTCCTTCCTTCCCACCCTTCTTCTCTTCTTCTTCCTCCCTCTCTACCTCTTCCTTCCCTCTTCCCTCTCTTCTTCCCTTGCCACCAGGTATCCAGCACTCACCTGGTAATTAGCTAGGGTACAGATGTGTTGTGATCGGGGCAAGGTGGCGTAGGATGTGGGCAGCGACGCAGAGCTGATAGTATTGACGCCTTCCACCACACACGAGTCGGCCTCTGTGACACATGAGGTGGGTATATTGTAACACATAGGATGGGTATGTTGTGACGCATAGGGTGGTATGACGCATGGGTTGGGCATATTCGAAATCACCTGGAGAAGCACATTTTGATCAATGATTCCCAACATGGCTTCACAAGTGGGCGTTCATTTAATCTATAAACATTCTTTTCAGCTGTTTTCGAATCAGTGGACGACGGGCACAATTATGATGTGCCCCTCGACTTTACCAAAGCCTTCAACAGAGTACCCCCACGAAATACTTATTCGAAAAGTGGAGGCTTATGGCATTGGAGGAGATATTCTAAAATGGATTAGGGTGTGGTTACAGGACAGGAAACAGCGAGTAAGCATTAACGGCACTAAATCCGATTGGGGTAACGTCACTGGTGGAGTACTCCAAAGCTCAGTACTTGGACCATTATTATTTATTATATACATAATTGACATAGATATAGGTGTAGACAGCAACATGAGTAAATTTGCTTATGACACTAAAATAGGTCGTGTAATTATATCTGACAAGGACTCTGCAAAACTACAGGAAGATCTAAAAGAATTTTTTCGAATGGTCTGAAAATGACAAATTAAATTTAATGTGGACAAATGTAAAGTACTTAGTCTATAAGTTGTAAACAGAGAAACCAAATATCAGATGAACAACGTTGTTATAGAGAAATCCGACTGTGAGAAAGCTTTAGGAGAAATGATAAGTAGGAATCTTAAACCAATTCAACAATGTGTTTTAGCTCGAAACAAGGCTAACAAAGTACTTGGGGTCATACAAAGGAGTGTTAGTTAGCTACAAGACAAACGAGGTTATCCTAAAACTATATTTTGCGCTTGTGAGACCTCACTTGGATTACACAGTTCAGTTCTAGTCACCGTGCTACAGAATGGATATAGACTCCCTAGAAATAACTCAGAGGAGAATGACAAGACTAATCCTGTACATTAGGAACCTTGTGTACAGAGACAGGTTAAAGCATCTTAATTTGCACTCCCTCGATAGACGTAGAGTGAGCGGCGATATGGTACTCTATCCAACCAGGAGCGAACTCGTAGCAATGGTTTTAAATTAGACAAATTTAGATTTAGGCGTGAGATAGGTAACCGTTGGTTTGGATGAGTGGAACAAGGTACCAAACATCATCATTAACTCGAATACGCTGGATAGCTTCAAACAAGCGATAGGAGTTGGGTGTAAACGGGACTGCCTAGTATGGGCCAATATTCCCGCTGCAGTTTCCTCCATTCTTATGTTCTTAAATTGTGACACATGAGGTAGGTATATTGTAACACATGTGGTGGGTATGACACATGGGGAGAGTATAAGTGACACATGTTGAAGGTACGTATGTAATGGTTGCCCCTCGTGTAACGAGGATGGCCTGCCCAAGGGCCACCTAGGCATGAATTAAGGTGTAGAAGCTGTCGCCAACACAACAACCACACCCTAAGTTAACGAGTTGCATGACCCTGTGTCAAGGAATAGTCCGAGAAGACCGGACAACTCGCCAATTGCACTGGCTAACCATTACCCAGGTTCCCAATTACTGCTGGGTAGAGAGGCAAATGGCATAAAGAAACTAGCCCATAGTTTCATCCTGCCCGGGGATCGAACCCGGGTCCGCTCGCTTGCGAGGCTAGCATGTTGACCATTACACCAGAGGTGACTTTTGGTACAAATGACATATGAGGTGGTTAGCATTAAACAATAACACCAAAAATCACCATCGATAAATTACACGTGACGAAGAATAAATAAGATAAATCTTTATAAACATACATACATTCTGTCTATATGTATTCTTTGTATTTCCCTTAATACTTTCCAAAATTATGAAGATAAGAAACTGAAATTTGGTAGGGAGGTAAGGGTGATCAAGCTGATGGTCGTGGAGGTAAGGGTGATCAAGCTGATGGTCGTGCACTCTCTCCTGTCTAATATATTTGGTTACATTCCTTACCAACCTGGACGTAACTGGGTAACTCAACTAGTAATTACTAATATTATAAACTTTTTGAGTCCAGACCTTAATGAGCATCTTGAGGAGGTCCTGTATTAAACGTCTGAAAATGTTGCTTAAACTTAGACTCAGATAGTGTCTCTAGAGATTAATTAACAATGCTCTCAGGTAAACAAGGAATTAGTGTATATATAATTACTGTATTAATTAGTATTTAATGAGGGGTACGTTTTGTTAATTAATGAACGAACCATATTATGGATTTTTAAATATTTAACGATTACCTTTATAATGCTCTGACTCTTCATTTATCTTTCTATCTCTATCACTCTGTCTCAATATATCCTCACCTGACTGGGGGATAACATCTGGGTTTTTCTCATCGAAGTCTCTCGAGGTGGCGGGAGGCGGCGGCACAGAGTCTTGAAGACTTGTTGGTGCCATCTTGGGGTGACAGGCGGCGCTGGAGGGGTCGTTTTGGCCTACAGCGATGTCCTGAACGTTTGCACGCTCACACTGACCAACACAAACGCTCCGCCTGGAGTAGCGAACCCTAACGATGATGCAGATGACGATGACGATGATTAAGAAGCCGCCCACAGCTCCCAACACCAGGCCGATGACGGGCGTCAGGCTGAAGTGAGCTGATGATTTGCCGTGTGTAGGCGAAGGTTTGACGGCAGCTGTGTGAGGAGGAGGAAGGGTGTATTAGAGAGAGAGAGAGAGAGAGAATAAGCTATACCCCCCACCAAAACACTTCACAGCGTCTTGTCAACTCACCTTCCCCACCACCATAACTTTTATCCGGGACGCCACCCTTGTCCGCACCAATCTCCAGCGGCTGAAGAGGGCGGGCATGGTCGTCATACCGAGCCTTGGCATCCTGGGCACGTGTAGCGGCGCGGCGGTCGCAGCTCTCGGCTCTGGTCTGCCACTCCTTCACGAAGGCCTTGGCTTGTGCAGGAACGCAAGAGCGGAGAGGGTGACCATACAGGATCTGGGCAGGGGAGCGTCCTGTGTGGGTGGGAGTATTACGTAACTCCAGGAGTCCTTTGTCAAACGCCTCACAGTCTATGTTGCCTGAAGGGGCCACCTTGAGGATGAGGTGCTTGACTGTCTTGACCGTAGCCTTAGCGTGGCCGTTTGACTGTGGGTAGTGGGGTGTTGACACGATGTGGCGGACTCCCCAACGCTCCAGGAATCCTGTGAAGTCCCGGCTGGTGAACTGTGGCCCACCGTCCGTCCGCAGACGTACGGGGACGCCCAGGTCACGAAAGAGGTGTCGGAAGTGGCGAATGGTGGCCGCGGACGTCGTGTCCAAGCCACAGATAACCACCACAGGCCAGCCAGAGAGTCGGTCGGCGACGACTAGGAAATGTTTCCCAGCTGTGCTGAAGAAATCAGCCGACACGGACTCGAAGGGCCTGGTGGGTTCGTCGTCGCACGAGAGGGCCTCCTGCTGTTGACTGGGCTGCATGATCTGGCACGGCTCACAGGCACGGACCGTATTGACGATATCCGCGTCAGTGCAGGGCCAGTACACAGCCTGCCTTGCGCGGCGCTTGGTGGCCTCTGCTCCACGATGGCTGTCGTGTAAGCGGGCCAGAACGCGACGACGGAGAGCTGCAGGGACGACCACACGGGCACCGTATAGGACGAGGTCCCCATCTGCGTAGAGGTCCTCACGTATCTTCCAATACGGGCGTAGGGCGTTGTGGAGGTCAAAACGGTCGCGAGGGAACCCAGTCCTCACACTCTCCAAGAGCTGAGTGTAGGAGGGGTCGTCGCGTGCCGCAGTCCGTAGTTCCTCAAGGGCCAGATCGCTGTCGGGTGGCGACACTGAGGCCTGGGTGCTGGCGAGGAACTGTAGGGCCTGCAAAGTGACGATGTTGCTGACGGAGAAACCGGCCTCGGTGCTGAGCATCTCGTCTTCAGGTGACGGGCGGCTGACTGGGGAGCGGGAGAGGGCATCCAGGATGCACAACTCCTTACCTGCGCGCCAAGCCGCGGTGAAGACGAAGGCCAAAATCTTCTCCTTCAGGCGCTGGAGGCGGGGATTCTCGATGGCGTCCAGCGAATAGTGGTTAAGAATGGGGACCAAGGGCCTGTGGTCTGTGATGAGGTCGAAGTGCTGTAGGCCAATCAAGTAAAATTTGCACTACGATAAGGCCCATACCACTGCCAGCCGCTCCAGCTCGATGGTAGCGTAGCGAGATTCAGCATCGGTGAAGAAGCGAGAGCCACACTGTACGAGTCGGTACGTTCCTCCACCGTGATCCTGGAGAAGGGCGTAACCAGCCCCGTACAGGCGCGAGGCATCTGTCTGGAGGACGGTGAGGAGCGCTGGGTCGAAAGTAGCGAGGATAGGTGGACTTGACAGGGCCTCCTTCACCTTATGAAAGGCGAGGTCATGGTCAGGGGTCCACGTGAAAGTCCTCTTGGGGTTCATCAGGGGGCGTAGAGGCCCGGCAGCGGCGGGGACGTCAGAAGAAAATTCTGCCAGCTGGTTCACCAGGCCCATGAAAGACCTGAGATCCGTAAGGTTGGCAGGTTTGGCAATGCCATCCCTTGAGAGTCGGTAGCCGCAGAAAGACACTGCAGGTGCGGCCAAGACGAACTTCTCGGCATTCAGAGTGATGCCGTGCGTCCTACACCTGGTCAGTACCTCGTCGATGTGGCGAAGATGCGTCAGGTAGTCCTCATCGTAGAGGAGGACGTCATCCACTACCTTCACGCAGTTGGTCACGCCTTGAAGTGCCATGTCACCACGGAGACAGAAGGCGTCCCCCGTAGTAGCGAATCCGTTTTAGGGCCACGGCAGTAGCGGAAGCGTCTGTAAGGCGTGATGAAAGTGGTCAGTGGCTGATCCTCCTTCTTCAGTGGAATCTGCCAGAAACCACAGAGGGCGTCCATTGTCGAGAAGTGCCGTACCTTCGGGTCCACACTCAGTATAGCTGCAAAAGGTGTGGGTGAAGGGTGGGCGGGACGAGACACCTGGCTGTTACGCTTAGACAAGTCTGTAGTAATCCGCACTCCACCGTTAGTCTTAGCCACAGCGACTAGGGGGTGGCACCAAGGGGACGGGTCGTCACCAACGGGTACGATGACACCCTGGGCCACCATGGAATCCAGTTCCTTCTTGACTGAATCCCTGAAGGCGAGAGGAATCAACCGGGGAGTGTGTATGGCAAACGGCTGTGCATCTTCCCGCAGGTGTATCCTCATAGGCGGACCCGCCATAGCCTTCAGTGGCGCGGTCCGTAGGGCCTCCTTCGTCACCAGCACATCCGAGTACTCCTTCATGAAGTAGGCCCTTGCGGCTGAAGGAGACGTCTCGCTGTGAAGAGGAAGCAGCCATGACTTGGGTGAAGGCTGGGCGGGATTGGACGCGGGTTCTGGGCACCCTGCTGGCGGTGTACCGAGCAGCTGGGATCTGCTCAGGAAAGTCTCTGGGCCCCACGCCTAACGCCTTGCAGTGCTCCCACGACAACTAGGGTGTAGCGAGATTAGGCTGCACATCGAACAATCCGTGACACGACCTGTCGCCGTAGGTGATCTCCACTTGAAAGGAGCCCACAGCGTCCGGCATCTGGGAACCGTCCGCGTTGTAGTACTGCAGCTGCGGCAGTGGTCCTAGGTCGCGTTTGGTGAGGACCAGTTTCTGGAGGTGCTTCAGGCCTATCACCGTAGTATCAGCGCCGGTGTCCAGTATCACTTCGATGTGACCCGACACATCACCGTGTGTGACGGCGACGCGGATGGTAGGGGAAGGGGTAGCCCTGGGCGTGTGGTCGATTCCAGCCTCCTGATGTGACTCAGCTGCTGCTTGGGGCTGCCTGGGCCATCTGAAGGGGGCTGCGTGCGAACCACCCCGAGGGAAGTGCGCTGCTTTCCTCCTCGTCTCGGGCTTTTGGGCTTGGGTTGGCGGCAGCACTTGTCGTAGTGTCCATAGCGACCACAGGCCTGACACTTGTGGCCTCGTGCAGGGCACCGGCACCTATCTGTGTTAGACCAGTGGCCCTTACGGTCACATCCACGACACAGTGCGTCGGCGGCCGGGCATGTCTTGGGGCCATGCTGCTTTCCACAGCTGCCACAGGAAGCATTAGGCGGAGGCGTGGATGAACATGCGGCGGCCTTCAAGTTGTTGGCCGCCTTCTTACCCTTCTTGTACCGTGAGATAGCTCTCACAGCAGGTGGGGCCCGTAAGGCAGAGGTGGCGGACTTGGTGGCCTTGTATGACCGACATTCAGTCACTACAACCTGGAGTGTGGAGGAAGCGTCCAGGGGGATGAGTCGCTGCATCAACTCTTCTTGCCTAACACCTGCCAAGATCCCGTGCTTGATCCAGGCTTCCTCACATTCCTGGCTGTGCACCTTAAAGACGTCGATCTCCTCTGACAAACTCTTCAAACATACAAAAAAGTCGTCAAAGGATTCATTTTCCACCTGCTTGCAGCTGGTGAAGGCGCGGCGACGCAAAGCCTCGTTATTCCGACCTTTAACATGCTCCTGTAAAAGGTCGAGCACATCCGTCACTGAAGACGTAGAATCGGGAGGCACTTGCAACGTGTGCACCAAAACTCTCTGGGTCTCCAGCGACAAACACATCTGCAGTTGGATGAGCTGCTTGTTTGGAGGCATGCTGTCAAGGTCCACCATTGTGCAGTAATCTGTCCACCGCCGCCTCCACTCACGAAAAAGCTGAAACGTGACGTTTGGTGAGAGGGCGGGTGGGGGTTGAACAGATGCCTTGGGAGCTGTTGGAGTAGCAAGAGTTCCTGGAGGACGCTGGTGTGGTGGAGGAGGGAGGGTACTGGCGCCTTGGTGCGCGATACCTGCGAGTGAGAGAGGGTGGGTTAGTACCAGGGTCGCCAATAGTGCATCAAAACGCGCCTTTTCCTCCTCTCTTCGTATCTCCTCCCTCTGAAATTCCATCTCTCTGCGTCTCTGATCCCTGTCGTCCATCCACCTCAGAATTGTGGCAATGTCCGTCGCTGGAGGTGAAGGATGAGAGTCTGCGCCCGGTGGAGGGGATGGTGGTGGGGAGTCATGTCTCCCATCTTGACGTTGTCCCTTCTTACAGTCCATCTTAGTATGCTGTTTAGTATATAAAGTGCGCCTCATCAGCTCGAACCACATGTATATGACGTAAACAGCGCAGAAATAACGCATAGAGCCCACTGTTCTGTCCGTGAGTGCGTGTGTGTGTGTGTGTGTGTCTGAGAGAGCACTTCGTGGTGGCCTTGGTGGCTGGAGCCACTGCGGAGGCGAGTTAGTGTCTCCCCGGATGTCACACGAGAAGGGTGTACGCCTGCGTGCTCCGTGGGTACCACAAAAAAGAGGCCAATGCTCAACTCTCAGCTCTAGACACACAATACACTGACGCTAACACTGCCACCGTCACTAAAACGCACTGTGACGACGCAACACTGCACGTCGCGGCGAAACACAACACAACACAACACAACACACTAAGAGTCGAAGCACACATCGCCAGCAGTCGCACATCGCCAGCTAACTGTCCATTGTTCACACACTTGTAAGTCCACAGATCCTACTCACTGTGCCATGAAGGTTCCAAGTGTTCCCTGAAGAAGGCAGTGATGGGTAGGGAAACACCGGGTAACATTGAAGTCCATTTATTAACGGATAGGAGAAATACATGTGGTGACTAGCGGGTAACTTGCACGACCCACAGAGTCAGACTGAGACTGCCTTGCCATATGGCAGCCTCGGGGCAATGTTGCCACATAACACATGCAGTGTTGCCACATAATTACATATATAAATGCTACTCGGCACAGTAGCTTATTTACAAGGTTGCTACTCGGCACAGTAGTGTAATGATTGATTGTCAGACCAAAGCTTACAGCCCAGAATTATGTCACATATAACAGCAAGTACACTACAGACCTCGTGGTACCACCACATTCCGGGTTGACACACCTCAGGTCGACCCTAGGGACTTGACCTCGCCCGCTAATGACGCGAGTTAGCAGGGTGACCTACAACCTCACCTAACCAAGACACCTGGGCAGGACCACACCTGCACACAGCTATCCAGATCAAACCAGTTTAGTGATAATTGGTTAAGAGGTCAAAAGCCGGCTGGGCTGACCCCTTTAAAGGCCCTACAGTCCCGTCCACGATCATTCTGGTTCTGATTATCATTCTGGCCATTATCATTCTGATTCTGGTTGCCATTCGAACATTACTCTGGAGATTCTGAGAGTCACGCTTGTCCTCTCCCCAGGTCGGGAGGGGGACTTCCCTACCAGACCCCAGCTAAACAGAAGCCTCCCATAGGAGGCCGCCCAGCCAAGCATCCACTGGGCCTACGTCAGGGTACACGTGAGTCTTGTCAGAACGATTCCTAGGATGAGTTTCCTACTGTGGGAAGTGTATTCATTCAGGTGTGTCCGAGAGTCAGTGTCGAGTAACGTAAAACATAATGTGTTAGTACCCCGATATAATAGTGTCCATGTCATTGAGTGAATTAATAAATAGTTGTATCGAAGAGGTGTTTAACAAGTTGTCCCTTTAAGAAGTAATATATGTGTAGTGACATTCGAGATAAGATAAGCGTATTGACGCTGAGTAAATAACATCCCGGCCACGCTGCCAAGTTTCCTATCTTTACATACTTCTCCCACTTATTTGTAACCTCTCTTCTCATTGTGTTCTGTCCCATTATAGTAGCATAGATACGTAACCTACAAACATTGTGGAGGTGTATCCTATGTATGCCCACAATATAATCAAGGTTCGCTTTGCAGACACAACTGATGCAAAAAGAATGAAGGAGAAGGGGCTCTTTGCATATGGCACTTCCATCTCACCACACCAAATAGAATATGAAAAGCATACGCCCATCCAACAATGTATGAAGTGCTATAAATACAATGACCACATGACCAAGAATTGCCCCATGCAAGGGGTCATATGCTCTGAGCGTTCATCTGATCAGCACTTCTACAAAGACTGCCGTAGCACCATAAAAAAGTGTGTCGTCTGCGAAGGTGGCCACAGGACCTTCACTGCCACCTGCCTGGTCAGGAAACAGGTACTTCAAGAAACAGAGAAGAAACCGACCGAAATGACCAAACAAAAAGAAACCAGGGAAATTTCTAACACCAGAGAAAGGACCACTCAATCGACGATCATGGCTGACAGCCAAACCCTAAAAGACGCTCTGAAAGAAACTCAAGCAGACTCCCAAAAGATCAACAATGTCAGCGAGACCATGGACGTCCTGCAATCAGAGATAAGAACCATCAAGGACTCAATAAAACAGGCAGTTACTGAGTCACTGGGCGCCATGAGGGACGCAGTGGCCGAGAGCATCAGGAGCGTCTCCTCTCCACAGCTGGACGAGTCCAAAGCCACCACTATATACTTGTCTTACCTGCATGCCCATCACATGAACATGGTTCAACCAGTTTCATTCTCGAAACACCTCAACGAGACACTAACCAGGAACAACATTGCACCTGTTGAAATAAGCGACAAAGTCCCTTCAAAAGATATCCTTAAGGCAGTAACCCACTCAACGACTTATCGACGACCTCAACCTACGCCAGGAATAGACCATGACCTCCCTGACTTAGGCAAAAGCCATTAAAACTGTATTCCCGACGTGGCCAGTCAGTCCTCCTGGGATCACAGCTCCAACGACACCATAAATGCCCGCGACCCCAATACATGCACTCCCAGCGACGACACTGACCATCGGACTGCAACCACAGTTAATGGTTGTGACCAGATGATGGCGACTCACTCCACAGAGGAACAAGATCCTCGAGCTGCAGCGTCAGTTGATTACTTCGACACGCTGCCTTCCTTCCGCTGGGAGAGCACCGCACCTAGCCCACTAAGACTTGCATCTGTCTCTAATATAAATTCCTGAGTGAAATCTGGGTATGCCAACACCGGTGTCTGCGTCACCCTGTCTTTCAGTTTCTCAAAAGCCTGCTGCTGTTCCTCTCCCATTCACTATCTACCCGATCCTTAGATTTCCCATGCATCAACGCATGCAGTGGAGCAGCTATTTGGGTAAACCCTTTAACAAATTTCCTATAAAATGATGTGAACCCTACAAAAGACCGCACATCTTTCACCGTCTGAGGGACTGGCCAATCTCTTACTACCCTAATTTTCTCAGGATCAGCTGTGATGCCTTCAGCTGACACCTGATATCCTAAATAACTTACTTTGGAAGCCATTATTTCACACTTTTTATGTTTGAATTTTAAGTTATTCTCCCTTATCCTGCAAAATAATTCCCTCAATCTGACTATATGCTGATCTATTGTACTTGAAAACACCATCGCATCATCAAGGTATACAAGCAACGAGGAGAAAATCTTATCCCCTAAAATCCGCTCCATGTATCTCTGAAAGGTTCCCGGACTATTTGACAATCCCATAGGCAGTTGCCTGTACTCAAAGTGTCCGAAGCTTGTGCTGAAGGCAGTCTTTGGAGGGTCTAAAGGTTTTACTTCTATCTGGTGATATCCTGCCGCCAGATCAAAAGTTGAGAAAAACTGGGCTCTCGTCAGAGATTCTAGAGTTTCATTTATCCTAGACAGAGGAAACGCATCGCGTACCGTGACCTTATTTAAGTTTCGGTATTCAATGCACGACCTCAGCGTTCCGTCCTTTTTCCTCATTACTACAATGGCGGCAGAGTACCGACTCTCACTTTGCTGAATTACTCTCTGATCTAACAGCTGGCTAATGTGCTGCTTCACCTCTGGTACCTGGTTTGGAGGGATCCTCCGGTATGGCACCCTAACTGGCCTATCTGTGGTCACTGGGATCTCATGCTGAACCCCAATAGCCTTTCCTATGGGCTGGCCCTCCCCTTCAAAAATATCACTAAACTCTTCTACTAAACCCATAACTGCACGCTCTTGTTCCTCATTCATGTTCTCCGTGTGCTTTTTGATCTCCGTACGGGTATCCAGTTGAACTGTCCTCACATACACCTCCTCACTGGTGTCTGCCTCGACTTCCGTCCCAGACGCTACCTTCTCAATCCGCCAATTGCCCCTCAATTTCCTACGACGCTCAGACAGAATTGCCACCAACACCTGGGTGATGCCTCTCACCACTCTTACAGCTGACGGCAACACTATCACACCCTCAGGCATCCAACCTTCATCTTCCATTGTTAGAGGCTCAATCACTACTTCTTTGTTAGCTACCTGGCTTAATGAGGGAACACAGCTGCCGAGTACTCCGGGGAGGGATGGTTAGGTTTTTCCTTCTCTTCGACGTACAATACCCCAGGCTGATGGCCTCTATTGCACTTAACTGCATAACCTCATGCAAGCAATTTTCCCACTGCGCGGTGCTTCTGGCTTCCCTGCACAAGTGATACATGTGCGGCCAGATCTCCGCAACCTCCCCAGCACATTCATCCCCAACAACCCAACATACGATTGCCCCTTACCCTGGGTCTCAATCCCTGGACAAACCAACATCCCCACATCGGTGACCTCCACCCCACATATGACCATAGTGACCCGAATACACCCCACACACGGCACTGAAAACCCCGACGCCCCTTTTACCCATATTCGAGTGGGCTGCAACACCACGCCTGCAGGCTCCAGCTCCCAACGGTAGAAGTTTTCATAAATTAACGACACTTCTGCCCCAGTATCTGCTAAACCCTACATTTCACGACCTGCTACAGGCACCGAAACCTTAGGACACTCTGCTTTCAGCCTCAAGGTACCTTCTGTCGTGATTAAATTTGTCATGCGGACACGTTTAACCACGGGTCCACTCTCTCCTGGTTCGTAACATCGCCGGCGGAATCTATTGGTGGGGCCAAGAGTGGTTGGTGGGGACTGCCTGGCCCAGGCCGTTTCCCGACTGCCAGTTCTGATTATTATTTCCAACTCGATACTGGCCATTGGCCACGTATCCTCTTGGGACACTCTCTCCTGGTCCGGACCTGTTCGTGCAATTGAAACTGAGGTGGCCCTGCGGTCCGTTTTCTCTTCCCTTTGTCAGCGGTACCTCCCTCAAAGCTTCTCGTTTGTGTTCCGCCTCTCTCAACCCCGTGATACACTCAACTAGACTACGGTGAGGATACTTTTGGATCTCCTCCGATAACCACATACGGCTTTTTTCCTCCTTTAGTCCTCAAGTGATTGCATATCCCAACAGGACCTTATCATATTTATGTCCATGGCGGTTCATTTGACGTGTAAATCGAGCATAGCATCATAATATTCAAGGAGCGTTTCGTTGCTCCGTTGTTTCCGATTTATAACCTTCTGAATGGCGTCGTACGTGGCCGCCTGCCCGCCGTATTGCTGCTTCAAATAGCTAGTCAACTCGTCTACTGTTTCCCAATCTCTGCGTGCATTGTATACACGATCTGCCACAGGCTCCCGCAGGATGCTTTATTATGAATTGGATTCGACCGGCTTCATCTCCGTCTAGCAGCTTGAGGGTTCGGTCAACCTCTCTTAGCCACTTTCTACCTCTACTCCTGTCCTACCGTCGAACTTAGACATGATCAACCCGGTCCTGAGACTAATTCCCACTCTAGTATTGTGCCTTCTAATCTCACACATTGTCTCATCATCCTGTATTTGATACTGTGCCTCTACCCTATCTAGTGCATTCCCCAACTGAGCTAGGTGTTGTTGATGTTCCTCCCCTAACTGTTGCAATTGCGTGTGATACTCCTCCCTTAACTGTTGTACATATACTCCATACTCCCCCTTGATTTGGTTCGCCCATGCCTGACATTCCCCATTGATCTTCCCCTCTAACTGTTCCATTCGTTCCTGATATTCTCCCCGGACTTTCCCCTCTAGCTTTTCAATACATTCCACGAACTCTTCTCTCAACTGTACCAAACCCGGGCTGTCTCTCCTTTTCTCTGAGTAACCCCGCACCGTCAACCACAACAAACCCATTCCCACGGCGAACATGAGTAGAACTGAGGTCACACACTCTACCGTTTCCTTCCAATCCATGATTACGTCCATTATCCCAACCACAGAACTATCAGTCACGAAATAAAAACCATGCTCTGCTACCATTTGTAACAGGTCGGAATTAATGGAATTTTATTCTCACTTGACTTGGGGTTTATTATTATTATTAGATGGTAACTGCAGTGGAAGCGCCCCTTGGAGAAAAAACTCGAACCAGCACAAAAACACTTAAATTTACTAACAAAAATGAATTCTCCGTGACCCGTGGAAGGATAGTACCTGTGATTGGGATGAATGAGACGCACTGTAAAGTTTAGACACTTACTGTATATTCCCTTCAACACTACAGACACAATCAAATAATGGTACACCAACATATGCGCACCTCTTAACCTGACTTAAACACTACTCTGGGGAATAAAAGTTATACATGATATTGAAATTATTAGAAACTTAGAAAATGCCTCATTAGACAACAATAAATTCAAAGTATTAAGAACTGTTGCTTGCGCACATGAAACAGGCCTTACGGGCTTTCAACAAAATAATATCAGCTACTGAGAAAATGTTATAAAAACTAAGAAATTATTAAATCCACCATGAATAGGCCTTAAGGGCACTCAATAAAATTATGTTACACCAAAAGATGCACACCTCCTGACCTGGCTTAAACAGTACACTGGGGAGCAAAGGTTATACGTAATATTGAAATTATAAAGAAATATTAACTGCATTAAAGGAACTAAATCACAGTATCACTTACAACAGAAAAGAGGAACCACATCTGAAAAACAGTTCCCTCGTTCGCTGGCATCAATTAGTGACACAAACACTAAAAAAACAATACTATCAAAATTATTTAAGAGATATTAACTACACACAGCAAGACAATATCAGACACTGAAAAAATATTATCACTATATTAAGAAGTTCCTGAGTCCACCAATACCCGTGAAAACATGCTCCTTAACCTCACACATAGATTCCGCATGCAACTGTAGGTTCTTAAGGCACAACCAAGCAGGCACCCATAGGTTAAGGCACAAACAAGCCCTTCTCAACCTTGGAAAATGCACCTCTAAGTTCCACTAGACTCCTGGTCTCAGTGTGTGACCATACATTCACTCAGCTGGCCTCATTTTACACTCAGTACATCCATGAAGGGAGTGAGCCAATCAGACCTTGTTCAGTTGAGAAAAGCTTGAAGATATGTGATATTGTGAGCCGAGGTAGAGGAGATCTGGCGACCCCAAACGATCGTCAACAGGGACAGGTGATGGTCCCACGTCGTTAGCTGTACACCTAGACAGCTGGTTTCACTCCAATTCTCACCATGCTCAACAGCATGGGCTCAAACTCAGGTGATTGGACGTTCATACCGTCAGTGGACGCTTCATACCGTTTGTGGACGTTCATATCGCTCGTGTGTAGACGTTTCATATCGTTTGGGCTCTACAGAACCCTGCAAAAAAACCCGGTCTGTTGGCTATTGTCTCACATCACCTTTACTCACTCATTGTTTGTTCCTACCGCCCTATCTAGCTTTGTCTGAGATTGAATAAAACTTACTTGTTAATACTGATGTTAAATAAACGAAGGAACCAGTTCACGCGATCGTCTCTCCTGGGTGTAACACAAGGGTGGTCCTGCCAGCTTGACCCCCTCTCACGACTCCAAGTCACTCTCCCACAAGGCGTTTACGCTTTGAAGGAGTGACTTATTTACCAGACGACTAACAGCTTAATTAGGACGTACGCAACATTTTCAGACTGGGAAAAGATCTATAATAAATTTTAATTTAATAACTAATATTTAATTTCATAATTCGCCTCCAGATTAAGTCGCCAGAGTATACTTAACATTATATGGGTGCAGTTCAAAAACCTCTCACTACTATTGTGAGAGCGCTGTCCTCCCTCAGATGACCTTGAAAACTCAGAACCGACCTGCCGAACAGGATAACATAAGTAGGCCAGGCTGAAACACCCATGCCTTGTGGTGAGTTAAAACAAGGACCTCCAAGTAATGCCATAGAGCGGGGGGGCATTTTGAACTAGGCCTTTAGGAAACTAAATGTACTTTATCGAATTAACGAAGACACGATTCATGAAGTTAAGGGATAATTATAAAATTCTAAGTTATTGTGGATAGTTCCCAGTCTAAATATGTTCCGTGTGTCCCAAAGAAACTATTAGTAATACGCGAAAGATGACGTCATTGGGTGAAGGCCTGCGAGTGCCTTCAAGGATGCGACGCTGACCAGGCCCAGTCAGCGCCGGTCATTGACCAAGGCAGACGTCTACTACGCGTTCTGCCAAGGAAAACGACCACGTGGCCTCGTCCATTCCAGCGCACGTTTCATCAGTGTTGCAAGTAAGTTTTTTATTCGATCTCAGACAGTGTGTAGATAGGGAGGAGAAGAATTTAACAGTAGCTAACAGAGTGCTCCTTTTGCATGGTTATCAGAATCCACTTGGTTGGCTGGTGATGGTTAGCTGGTGATGATTAGTGGTGGTTTGGAAGATATAGGTGGCAACGCACGAGGCGAACAGGTGTCTCTGACGACTAACTACGTATGACCAGCATCCGCACTTTGGTCGGTGGTCGTTCTGGTTCATCAAATCTCCCCACCTTGGTTCAAACAACACCACATCTCTTCAGTCAGTCAGTGAAATATCTTACTAATGGGAAAGTAGAAGCCCTCCCTCAGCTGGGCAGGGTTCACCTGGTTGTACTCTGACCTGGCCTAACTAGGTGGGCTGACGGTCACTCTCTTCCTGTCCATGAAGTACTGGGAGTAAACTGAGTGCAGACTGAGTGAATGAAAGGTCACACGCTGGGACTGGGAGTCTAGTGGTTACATAGAGACATTCATCTCCCCAGTATTGGATGTATGTGATTGGAGTCCAGGTGTGTAATTAACGCTCCTCATGGTTGATTGCACACGTGAGACGTAGGGGTTCCTCTTCAAAGTTTGTGAAAGGCTGTTAGTACCTTAAAGTAAGGATGCCTTCTGAACCTATGTGTGAAGCATGTTGCGGGTGTTGGTGGAGAAATACACTCATGACTCCTGAAACCAAGAGAGAGTAATAAAAAAAAACAGCGGAGCACCCGCCTGCCTGACGGGTCATGAGTGATTTTCTCGGTTTCTTGTAAATGCCTGCAATTTGGCAGGTTAGTAGTTACAACCTTCGGGTTCTGGGTAGTTAGGACTGTTAGGATTATAGTATTTTGTGGGTCATCCCTGACAGACTATGAGTGATCCATGTTCTTGTGTAGTATGACTAAATCGGGATTTCTATTCCTCAGTGATTGCTATAATTTTGTTGAATGCCCTTATGGCATGTTCATCGGCGCAAGTAATATTTTTTTAAATATTTTACGTGCCACTAAGTGATGTAGGATGTACGAAGGAATTGTTTCAGATGAGTTCCTCGTTCTGGTGTATGTAGTACTGCTGCATTAGTAGTCATCTTCAGATGCAATTAATAGCTTTTAATAATTTTTTTGATACCCTGTATAACTTTTGTTTCCCATTGTAGTGTTGTAAGGCACACTAAGAAGTACTCTAGTCTTGTGTACAATTATTGATTCCGTCTGTAGTGTTGGAAGGAATAGAAGTGTTATCTTGTACCAGTGCGTCTCATTAACCCCAATCACAGGTACTAGCTATTCCACGGTCACGGAAAATCCTTTTATTTTATTGTGTTTGTGCTGGTTCGGGATTTTATATATATATATATATATATATATATATATATATATATATATATATATATATATATATATATATATGGTGTTATCATATATACCTAGATCACACGCACCTACAGTGATTTACTTGCATATATATATATATATATATATATATATATATATATATATATATATATATATATATATATATATATATATATATATATATATATATATTATATATATATATATATATATATATATATATATATATATATATATATATATATATATATATATATATAAATATATATATTAGTTCATATAGATCTGAGATCTACGCAAATTAGTTGTTTTAAAATATTTCTGACGAAAACTAAGGGTACAGTCCACGTCATTCTTAAGACACAAAACTGGCGGCCTCAAAATTCCCAGCCGTCAACTTGGCTGGGTCCATCTCTCCTCCATCTCTCTATAACCATACAATCCAGGCCATTAATCGGTGATCAACCAAGGTGTAGAGTCGACGCTTATCCCTGGACACTTAGTACTATACTGTTAGAAACAGAAAGAAAATACATTTTCAAATTTATTTATCCATAAGAACGTGGTTGAAGGTAAGCGGTGACTTCACACTGTAGTTTGAAATTTGAAATTTTGAAAATTAATTTTTGGGGGTCAGAAAAAATTATTTTGATCAAAATCTCAGTATAGGTATTCGTGGTTTAAAAAAAATTCTGATAATTTATTGTTATAAGAGTCATTGGAATTTGAAACTTTGACCACTAACTTCCTTGATTAGTTTTCGCATTTTGAGGGTTGAATTTTTGTTTGTAACCTCAGTGTAGGTTAACGATCCTTGGCCAAAAAGATGAAACTCTGAGAATTATATGTCAAAAACAAATTTAGACACTTGATTATCTAAATTTAATATTCGAGGGACTGTTAGAAAAACAAATGTTCAAAATTTCAACATTTCGACCACAGATCCTGATTCAGCGTATCGAGGACGACCTGTACTGAATTTTTGAGCAAATTTCAGTTTTCGACCCCCCCCCCGTGAAATCAATTTTGCTCGAACACCTTAGTATGCATAAATAACGTAAAAAATTTATTCACTTTCCGTTTCTAAAACCTGTCCATAGTTAAGCTGCTCGGGGATAAGCGTTAACTTTACACCTTGGCTGACCACCGATTAATTGCACATGATAAAACTAGCCAAGAAATCACACCAATATCAAGAAGGGAAAACTCACCTGTGCGTCTCTCAGCCACGTCTTTGAGTGTATACACCTGCAGAGAGAGCTTGTCACTGCCGCCCTTGGCATTGATGGAATACACAATACCCCGCATTGTCACACCCACAGGCAGATCTGGCACTGAGAATGTCGGTACCTGCAACCACGGAGGAGGAGAGGGTAGAGATAAGGTTAGTCATATGTGTTGCATGAATGGTATAGCATGACAGGGAGATATATGTCATATTTATTTCTTCACACACATTATCATCTTCACACACGCTCTCTCTCTCTCTCTCACTCACCGAATTGGTGGCGTTAGCTAGCAGGGTGTTCGTGCGTGGATGATACAGCTCCAGAATAAAGGTTTGAGGCAGCCCACCGTCGAAGCCTGCCATACACCGCACGTTGACCACAGTTACCGACAAGTTATACACCGAGCAGTTGTGTAAAGGGTCTGGCTTACCTGTGTGGGGAGGGTTACTGGTTAGGGTGGTGGTGAGTGGTGGTGGTGAGTGATGAAGGTGGTGAATAATGTTGGTGGTGATTAGTAGTGGTGGTGATTGGTTGTGATGGTGGTAATGCGTGGTGGTGGGTGGGTGGTTGATGGGTGGTTGGTGGTGGTGGTGGGTGGTTGGTGGTGGTGATTGTTGGTGAGTGGTGGTGATGAGTGAAGGTAGTTGTGAATAGTGGTGATGGTAGTGGTGAGTGATGGTGGTGGTGGTTATGGGATGCAGGGTCAACAAGACCTTATTTTGTTAATAAATGTAAATGAAAACAAAAACTATCGCAAAAAAGTATAAATCTGAACAAAAACACAAAATAAGTCCGAAGTAAACATTCAGAAACACTATTAACACACAAACCAAATATTATGACTCAGATCCTAAGACTTAAATCCCATGTTTATACAGATCATGATCCTTTATCCAGAAAACAAAACAATAATGAATTCAAGTACAGTAATCTATAGCTTATCTATAACACAAATATGATGTCTTATCCTTCTTAACCTTAAAATACAGAAATTGTTGAATAAAACCAATAACTTTTTATCTTAATTCTCTTCATACCAGGACATTATTCAAAATTATTTCTTATCTTTTCGTTGCATGTTATTGGATTTCGTTCTATATATTCATACGCATATTACCAATTTCAACGGGATTATAATTTATTTAGACGACCTGGAGATTAGCCCATAGTTGATTTTAAAATAAGATTACCCACCCAAATGCTAGCCTAACGTAATCTAACCTAACCTAACGAAAGCTAACTTATAGTAACTCAGCCAAAGCTTACTTAACCAAAGCTGACCTAACCTAACCAAAGCTAACTTAACCTAACTTAACCAAGGCTATCATAACCTAACTTAACCTAATCAAACCTAACCCACTCTCATCGATCCTAACCCAAACCTTACCTAACTTAATCCAACCCCTCTTCCGTGACGTCAAGGTGGCCAATCTTCAACCATTTGTTTACACCTGAGGCCCGCAGTGTCGTCCGCAGCGCCTTCAGTATTATAACATATAGAAATTTAAAGCACCGACATCAAGAGGCAAACGCAATATATCTACACTCATCAGCGTCACAAACTGGAGGTTATGAGCTAGAAACCCAGTGTTTTATGCATTGTGTAATATGGTAAAAAAATCCAAAACTCATTAATTAAATAGACGCACAAAGTTCTTTTTTTACTCGCTCCCATATATTGTTGTCAAATTAAAAAGAAAGGGGGGGGGGGGTGAACTTTGACCCTTGTAAAATAACCCAGAAGTACACAGTTTTCACTTTTATTATTATTAGTATTAGTATTACTATTAAAAATCATTATGTAAGGTCAATAACAAGATGTGTTTGTGCTAACTTTCATATCAATTGGTCAAACTTGGAATGACCATCACCTCGATAGATTTTTAACTGTTGACCCCATACATAGAATCCTTAAAGAACCCTCCCTAAAAAAAAACATAAAAACAAACACTTGACCAGCTACAAACACACCAAATTTTCTATCAGCTGGCCCAGTAATTAAGGAGAAAGGATATATTTGTGTGTCATCTGAAGATTAACTCCTAGCTTATTTCGCCTTATGATTAACCTAACCAAAATCTAATGCAAGCTTTCCTAACCTAACCTAACTTAACCTAACCTCACCTAACCTAAACAAACCCACTCTAATCCAACCCAAACGAATCTAAACTGAACCAACATTCTTAACTTAACTCAACATAATCTTCACATGACAATATCAGTCATGTGTGTGTGTGTAAAAATAAAGAAAATAATAATAATAATTAACGGATTATTAAGATAACATGGCAGCCCGAAAGCTGAAAATATACAATGAACAGAGCTGATAAGTTACATATGGTGAAATCGGGGAGTTGGTCACTTGATTGACAAAAGCTTTCAATACAGAAATATAAGAAACAGAGAGTCAACATATAGATTAACTGTAGATCTGGTAATGGGAACAAGCCCATTATCTGCCTCAGTGCAGGAGGCAATGATATTGGCCGGTGCAGGAGCGAGGAGCTTCTTGATAAGTTCAAGGCAGCTATAGATCGTATTAGGTCTAAGGGAGGGATCCCTATCAAATGCGGTGTCCTGCCTAGAAGGAGAGTTGGCAGTGAATGGTTGTCAAGGGCGGTTGATGTCAAAGACCGTCTTGACAGATATTGCAAGTCAATATCGGTCCCATTCATTGACAACTGGGACAACTTCTACGGCAGAAGGGACCTTTATGCTAGGGATGGGGTCACCTGTCTCGGGAGGGGGTGGCAACCCTGGCTGGGTCTCTAGAGGGGGCAGTTCAAAGGATATCGAAGTCTTTAAACTGCTAGGGGAACATATGGTCACGGGGGTGGGGGAAACTGCAGTGGGAGCGGATAAACAAAGTAATAGATTACAGGGAAATAGTGTTAGGAATGATGACAAAACTAAATTTAACAGGGAGTTTAAAACTAAACGCGGTAAAGGGAGGACTCAGAACACGACTAACTTAAATGTCTACTACGTGAACAGTAGAAGTATGAGAAACAAAATGGATGATATTAGGGCCTTGGTATGCACCGAAAAAATCGATATAATAGCATTCACTGAAACATGGATCAACCTGGACTCACGTGAGTTGCCGGTCGAATACCAAATTGCTGGTTACAAATTGTTCCACATCGATAGGCAAACCAAGAAAGGAGGCAGAGTAGCAATCTATATTAGGGATAATCTGAAGTGTGAAATAAATAAGGAATTAAAAACTGAGCGGAATACAGAAACAATTTGGATAGAATTAAGCGATGGTAGGGAAAAATTAATCACAAGAGTAATATATAGACCTCCCAATCTTGATAGAGTCAATGAGCGACTTATCTGGGATGAATTGCTCAGGGCTTCCATACACAACAAAGTCTGTATAGTAGGCGACTTTAACCTTGGCCAAATAGATTGGACTGACCTTACGGGTAACTCAGAATCAGAGGATTTTCTCGAGATGATCCAGGACTGTTTCCTAAGTCAACATATAACCGAACCCACACGGGGTAATAATATACTCGATTTAGTTCTATCGAACAGAGAAAACCTCATTAGCAATGTCGAGGTAGGGAACGAACTTGCAAACAGGGATCACAAATCAAGTCGATTCCAGTTTGATTTTCAGGGCAGATGTAAGGAAAATTCCACTAAAGTACCAGATTTCAGAAGGCCAAACTTTGACAGTTTAAAGAGGCAGCTGAGAGAGAGGGTGTCGCGCTTGGCCGTGAACCTGACAGATGACTCGGACCTGGTAACGACATCTGAGACTGCCGAGTTCCACGACAATTTAAATAATGAGTTACTTAATGCACAGAGGCAGAACATACCATACAAAAAACTCAGATCAGACAACAATGACCCTAAATGGATAAATAATTATTTAAAGAACATCATTGGCCAAAGGAAAGCTATAGGTAGAAGGATAAATCGTGGCGAAATTTACCTCCAGGATTATTATAAGATATTGGCGAGTAGGGTTAAAACCGAGATAAGGAAAGCCAAGAGGAATAATGAGGTAAAGATTGCAAGGGAGGCAAAGACAAACCCCAAAGGATTCTACCAAATGTATCAAACTAAAACACGAGAAAAGATTGGACCAATACGGTCAGATACCTGCGAGCTCACTGAATACGACGGAGAAATGAGCAATAATTTTAATAAATATTTTTCAACAGTTTTCACCACCGAAAATTTAAACATGATACCCGAGGCACCGACTCTATTCAGAGATAGTGAAGAAAACAAATTAAGCGAGATAGTAGTGACTAGTAACGATGTTAGTAAGCAAATAGACAAACTAAAGCCTAATAAGTCACCTGGTCCCGATGAGATATTTGCCAGAGTATTAAAGGAATGTAAGGAAGAGCTTAGTATGCCCTTAACATAGTTGTTTAACATGTCCTTAAAAACAGGTGTAGTACCAGAATCCTGGAGGATAGTGAATGTAATACCGATTTTCAAGAAGGGGGATAGATCACTATCCTCTAACTACCGCCCAATCAGTCTAACATCAATAGTAGACAAATTACTGGAAGTAATCATTTCAAACTATATTTGAAATCACCTGGAGAAGCACTGATTGATCAATGATTCCCAGCATGGCTTCACAAGCTGACGTTCATGTCTAACTAATCTATTAACATTCTTTTCATCAGTTTTCGAATCGGTGGACGAGGGGCACAATTATGATGTGGTATATCTCGACTTTAGCAAAGCCTTCGACAGAGTCCCCCACGAAAGACTAATTAGAAAGGTAGAAGCTCATGGCATCAAAGGTAACATCCTTAAATGGATTAGGGCGTGGTTACAGGACTGGAAACAACGAGTAAGCATTAACGGCACTAAGTCCCATTGGAGCAACGTCACAAGTGGAGTTCCCCATGGCTCAGTACTTGGACTATTATTATTTACTAGCCGAATTACCCGCGCCTTGCACAGAACATTTTCTGTCGACCATACATGGGGATCCTTCATTTAGGGGACCACATGGGCCATCGATCATGTGTTTCATGACCAGATCATGGAGTTCTTTATCTTGCTCTTTTTTAGGGATTTCTGCAGAAATTGCCAAATCATATTCTTCGGCTTTGATTTTGTGCTCTGGAGCTATCCAGAAAAGAAAGTGTGCATGGGGTAAACCTCTCTTCTGGTACTCAATGGTGTACAGCCATGCTTGCAAAGTACCAAATATTCCCTTCTTCATATGTTCCATAAACTTTTTCACTTTTAATATGAAGACTCTCGCAACAATATCTGGTCGATCATGACTCTCTTGTCCGGGAGCCAAATTGTCAACAATTTCGGGCCAACGTGGATTACATGTCATAGTGAAAAAGTAATCTGCTCTTCCGTAATGTCTCACAAAGGCCATCGCATCTGACCTTTTTTCATGAAGGTATCGAGGACCACCAGTAGAGGTCGCTGGAAGCACAATGCGACGACCAACTTGATTTGGATCTCCATCAGCAGCAAGCAGACTATCACGTAAATCTGAGTAATTTTCAGCACGGAGACTTTGCTGTTCTCTTCTCAAAAACTTTAATCTTTCAGTTTCTATTTTGCAGTATGCATCCACCAAGAATTGCTGGAAGAGTCGCCTTCCAAGCAAGAGGTAGTTCCCTTCTCTGCACATAATATGGAAAGAGTAAAACTGCAACTGTGTGACTTTCCGACCATTTCTCCCTTGCAAATATATGTGGTAGCCGTCTGTTCCATATGGAAAAAACAATGGATACATCGAAGGATCATAGGATCGATGTAGCTCTGAAATTCTCCTCAATCCACCTTGTTTCAACTGAAGAACAATATCTCTATTTTCTGTAGGCTCATTTGACATTAAAATTGCAACTTCAGCCCCTGTTGGTGCATTAAAACGCCGAGCATGTTCTCCCTGGGCACGCTTATTTTCCCAAATTACAATTTTCTTGTCATTTATGTTTCCTTGCCGTACTTGCTCTAGCGCAGTCTTTAGCTCCCTCACATAATGATTATTTTCATTTAACCAGGCTGTAATTCTCTCCAATATATCAGCATTCACCTTTTGATGCTCTCCTCTTGCTCTCAGTTGATCTTCCAAAGTGTCCAAAAAGTAAACTTGAATGTATCTTGCTCTTCTATCTTCAGGAGGCATCAGTGACCCAAGTTGATGGTAAATTTGACCTTGGATTCTTACAGATGGATTCCAACCTTAGACAGATGCATCTTTGTGACTAAAGCTGGTCATGGCAAACAGAGAGTTGTACTCCCTGAGTCTTGACAAAAAGTGTTTGCTGAATTGACTTTCCCCAGTGAACAGTTCTTCAAATAACTGAGGCAGGGGTGGAAATTGATCCAGTGTAACCTTTCCATTTCCACAGCAAATTTCTTAGCGCCACACTGACAAAGTTTGGTCATTTCTCCAATTGCAGCCTTGTTACATGGGTCATTTTTGTCATACAGTAATGCAGAACGTTTAGCATTTTGAATCTCACGTTGTTTTAAATTTTGATACCTGTTTCTATCAGCAATCAAACGCTGTTGTCTCTCTTCTTCAGACTCATTTCTTCTTGCAACCATATGGCGAAATGTATCAGCAATCAAACGCTGTTGTCTCTCTTCCTCAGACTCATTTCTTCTTGCAACTATATGGCGAAATCTATCTTGCTCCTGTCTTTCTTGATGCTCACCCAAGGTTTCATTTTGCCGAGACTCTGTTTGCCTCTGTCTTTGCCTAGAAAGTCGTTCTTCCCTTGCATCACAGCTTTCAGATTGACGACGAAGCCTCATCTTTGGTGCATGTGGAGTATTTGCATAACTGGACTTTCTTTTCCGTGGCATAATGGATGTCTGAAAAATAAATAAATAAATGAAAATGTTAAAAAAGTAGAGGCATTAACTAATAATTTTTCTTGCCATAATTCTAGTGATGTTTTGTCATAGATAAAATGTCTAAATTTGCCAAATTTTTCTATAAAAGAAAGGTAATTTTTGTTGTTGTTTTACGTTTAATTAATAGAAAAAGCCCGGGATAATAGAGGTTCCAATACTCAAGTTATGGGCTTCCAAAATTTTCAATATAGGGGGTTTAGCCCCCATTAGGGTGTCTTAATATTATTGAAATTTGCTGATATTTTGTGAATAGGCATCATTTCTGGTTGTTTACGTATGGTTTAAATTTCATTTAAATCGAAGGGAAAAAAATTTCAGTGGGGGTTTGTGCCCCTTGGGGACCCCCTTTGATCAAAATGAAATATACTTATCCAAATACCCTGGGTAATGTAGTTTCAGAATATATATGGCTATGGGGGTCTATCTCCAAAACCCTTGGAGGAGTTCGTGAACAAACAGACAGAGACTACAACTTTATATATATAGATTATATACATAAATGACATAGATATTGGCATAGACAGCAACATAAGTAAATTTGCTGATGACACTAAAATAGGACGTGTTATTAAATCTGACGAGGGCTCAGCAAAACTACAGGAAGATCTAAACAAATTTTTTGAATGGTCTGAAAAATGGCAGATGAAATTCAACGTGGACAAATGTAAAGTACTCAGTATAGGAGATGTAAACAGGGAAACCAGATACCAGATGAACAACGATGCCATAGAGAAATCCGACTGCGAGAGAGATTTAGGAGTAATGATAAGTAGGAACCTTAAGCCAAGTAAACAATGTGTTTTTGCTCATAACAAGGCTGATAAAGTACTTGGGTTCATACAAAGGAGTGTTAGTTACAAGACTAGCGAGGTCATCCTAAAACTGTATCTTGCGCTTGTGAGACCACACCTGGATTACGCAGTTCAGTTCTGGTCACCGTATTTCAGAATGGATATAGAATCATTGGAAAGAATTCAGAGGAGAATGACAAGACTAATCCCGGGCATTTGGAACCTTGAGTATAGAGACAGGTTAAAGCATCTAAATTTGCACTCCCTCGAGAGACGTAGAGCGAGGGGCGACCTGATAGAGGTGTATAAGTGGAAGTCAGGGCTAAACAAAGGGGACATTACAAAGGTACTCAAACTATCCAACCAGGAGCGAACTCGTAACAATGGTTTTAAATTAGACAAATTTAGATTCAGGCATGAAATAGGTAAACACTGGTTTGGAAACAGAGTAGTGGATGAATGGAACAAGCTACCAAATATCATCATTAGCTCGAATACGCTGAATAGCTTCAAACATAGGTTGGATGCTTATATGAGCAATAGGGGTTGGGTGTAAACGGGACTGCCCAGTATGGGCCAATAGGCCCGCTGCAGTTTTCTCCATTCTTATGTTCTTATGTTCTTATGTACTGTGGGAGCTGGTCTTGTAGACATTCTAGTGACCTGATGTAGGCGCCAAGCCTGGCTGTTAAGCCGCTACCTCACTACAGCTGCAGATGCACCACGTGGTCGGGATAGATCCTCCAGCTCACACAGGGTGTTGGAGACGGTTCTTGTTCCTCATGTGATGTAGTTCGGAACTCATAGTTCCTCACCTAGGTGGAGTAGGGAGTCCTCACTTCTCTCTTGGTATAGTTTGGAGTGTTTCTTGGGTTCTCATCTAGTGTTGGTGGTGGCGAGTGTACCGCGGGCTGGGTGTGTCACGTCAAGGGTCAGGTCAACACTGACCGCTAAGCACAATTGTTACTAACATTTGTTTCTTTCTTTCGAGTTGAAATTGTCACTTTTGTATATCACTTGGGGGTTGATCATCAATCTTTGTACTCTACAGTTGGTGGGAGGATGTTGATAAATCCAGATTGGAAGGAGGAGATGGGGAAGGGGAGGGCCTGACAGACCAGGCTGGCACCTGTTTCCATGGTCAAGAGACCATGGCCTCGTTAGCGGGCAGCGCCGACTACACACGTCCTTACCCTATGTGTGTGTGTGTGTGTGTGTGTGTGTGATAATAATAATAATAATAATAATAATAATAATAATAATAATAACAATAATAATTATTAACGGTTTATTGAAAGAGCATGGTAGCCGGAAGGCTGAAAATATACAGTTACGTAATTGGGGAATGGTTCTCTTGACTGACAAATAATATAAAAGTAACATATGTGATACAAATATGATATATAATAACTAGGTGGGGAGAAGGTCATACTACAGGGCATTTCAACATAGTGACAGTGCAAAAAGGTAAGATTGACTGGGAGTGAATACACTGGTTGATTAAAAGTTATTGATAATTTTTACAATGGTTGGGACTGGACTGTTCTTAGAGTGATCAGTACGTGCTCGTATGGGCTGGATACGGTTGTAGTGTCGAAAAGAAATTCGCAGACGAGGGATCTCGGGTGGTAGTAGGAGCCGGTGTCAGGGATGGTGCAGAAGCTTCTCACCAAATTTGCAGATGAGGTCGTGGTGATTGTCAGAGAGAGTCGAGAGGGTCAGTGTTTTGAGCGGTTCTTGATATGTGGAGTAGGAAGAGGAGAGAATAATTTTGCATGCACTGTTTTTCACTTTTTATAAGTGTTTACGTTGTGTGGCATTTAGGGAGGAAGACCAGGCAGGGGAGGCATAGGTAAGCTTGGGAAGTATGAATGTTGAGTAAACACTGAGGAGCTCAGGCGCAGGAACTCTGGGGGACTTGGGTCGGCGGAGGTGGAGAAAGAAACTGGAGGATTTGACAACTTCACTGACTTGTGTTTTCCAATTTAGATTGTTATCAATAGTGACGCCGAGGAGCTTAGTGGAGTCTACAACCTGGGGTGTGTTGGGGCCTAAAGGAATGGAATGGGTTGGGACAACGTCGGAGGAGAGGTTGATGTGCATAACCATGGTTTTGGTGTGGTTGATGGTGACGTGGGTGTTGGTGGCCCAATTTTGGAGACTGTGTGTGTGTGTGCGTCCGCCTTTTATGCCGACCTTGACAGAGTGCTAACCTCTATCCCCAGAGAAGATAAGGTTGTGCTCCTTGGTGACTTCAATGCCAGAGTTGGCAAAGATGCTAACATTTGGCAGGAAATCATAGGGAGAAATGGACTAGGCAAGTGTAATCCCAAAGGCCTACTCATCCTCAGCAAGTGTGCTGCACACAACCTCACTATCACCAATACCTTGTTTAGGCAGGCCGACAAATTCCAGGGTTCGTGACAACACCCTTGATCCAAATATTGGCATCTCATTGACTACATCATTGTCAGAGAAAGGGATTGCCGAAATGTCGTCATCACCCGAGCAATGCGTGGCTCAGACCACTGCAACACTGATTATCGGCTCATTAGAGTCAAATTCTCACTCCAGGTCGCCCCAAAACGGCGAAGGCAACAAGTCGCCAGATGAGGTTTTAACACTAAGCGTCTGGAGCATCCAGCAGTAGCACATGCGCTGATAAACAACCTGACAACAAACAACCCAAATCCCACTGCCGAACGGGCTATTCTCGACGCTGTCATGACAAAAACCTGCAGAGAGACTCTCGGCCAGACCGAAGGAATACACCAGGACTGGTTTGATGAAAATGACCCGGAAATCAACTGACTCGTCGATGATAAACGTGCTGCTTTAACTGACTGGCAGAACAACCCACAGTTCTCAGACCAAAGCTGATACCTTCCGTAAGAAGAAAGCGGTGGCCCAAGGCGAACTTCGCAAACTAAAGAACGACTGGTTTAAAAATAGAGCATGTGAAACGCTAAGACTTGCATATGAACACAAGATGCACGAATCTTTCAGTTCCACTAAAACATTTTATGGGCCAATCACTCATGGCACAACCCCCTCCGCTCATGCGATAGTAACTCCCTAATTAAAGACGAAGGAGACGTCCTTCAGCGCTGGAAAGAGCACTACCATTCGCTGCTCAACCGAAACACTGAAGTGGATGTGTTGACTACCCAGCAGGTCACTCCGCATCCAGATATGACCCATCTTAGCTGTCCTCCATCAGTGGATGAGGTAGGTACTGCCATCAAAGAGATGAAAAATTACAAACCATCAGGGCATGATGGAATTCCCTCTTAGGTGGATAAAGCAGGAGGACCTCTGCTTATTAGTCGTTTCCACTCTCTCCTGAAGAATATGAGGGAAAAGGAGGAAATCCCTCAAGCCCTTGAAGATGCCTTCATCGTCAATATTTATAAGAACAAGGGAGACCGGTCAGACTGTGGCAACTACAGAGAGATCTCGCTGCAATCCATAGCTGGCAAGATTATCGCCCGATATCTTCCTAAACAGGCTAGTTCCTGATGCGGAACACTTCTTCCCAAAATCTCAATGTGGCATTAGACCATCACGTGGCACCACTGACATGATCTTTGCTGTCCACCAGATACAGGAAAAGTGAAGACAACATTATCGTGACCTGTACATGGCCTTCATCGACCTAACCAAGGGCTTCGACTCGGTCAACAGGGAAGCCTTCTGGGGGAACCTCAGCCGTTTTGGCTGCCCACCAAAATTCATTGCCATTGTGAGGTAACTCCATGATGGCATGAACAGCAGTGTCCTTCACAATGGTACCAAGTATGAGTTCTTTCCCATCCAAATAGGGGTTAAACAAGGGTGTGTATTGACACCAACTCTCTTTTTCATTTTCTTGGCCGCCTTCCTTACTCGTGCCAGTGCCAATTTAGCCGGCGGGGTGGACATCGAGTGCCGAGTGAAGGAGGATCTTTTCAACATAAGACGACTCCAGGCAAGAACAAAGGTGTCAGCATCTTCCATTACTGAACTTCAGTATGCAGAAGACTTCACCCTTGTTGCTCACACTGAACGCAACCTACAGGAGATCCTGAACACCTATGCAGATGCGTATGAACTTCGGCCATGAGGTGAAGGTACATAAGACTCTGATTCTCTTTCAGCATGCCCCTGGTTTAGCCACACCTCCGCCATCCACCCAGCTTAACGATACTACTTTCTCTAATGTTACCCACTTTCAATATCTCGGCGCCCACCTGTCCACCACCACGGACATCGATGAAGAGATTAAACATCGGATCAGATGTGCATCTCAAGCCTTTGGCAGACTCCATAACCGTGTCTTCAGCTGTAGTGACTGAAACTATCTATAAAGTTACAGGCATAGCGAGCAGTGGCTCTCCCCACCCTGCAATATGGCAGTGAGACATGTGTCACATATAGGAGGCAACTCAAGGCACTTGAAAACTTTCACCAAAGTAGTCTACGCTCATCCTCCGAGTTCGCTGGGATGACAGGAGAACAAATGCCAGTATTCTCGCTGACACCAACTGTATGAGTATCCAGGCTACTATTATCTACGAACAACTACGTTGGTCTGGCCATGTTACCCGCATGGGCGACAGTAGACTGCCAAAGCAGCTACTTTACAGTCACCTATCGAATAGTAAACGTAACACCGGAGGGCAACTGAAAAGGTATAAGGATCGTCTTAAGACAAACCTGAAAAAGTGCCAAATCGACCCCCCTTACCTAGGAGACGATTGCTCCACACCATAACAGTTGGGGGAGCACCACACAAGAAGGTGTCAATACTTTCGAATTAGCCCGACTGCAAACTGAGGCAGACGAGCGCCAACGCTGGAAAACGCTTGCGCCGCCCCTCCCGCATTAGATGTGGCCATCCACATCTGCAACACCTGTGAACGACCCTGCTGGTCACCTTAAAATTCGCCAACGAAGGTGAAATCCTTAATAACTCATATCATTGTCTCATAGCTGGATGATCGTCATACTCGATTCTGAGTGGCAGGAAAGTAGTAGTGGTAGAGTGTATGTAATAATAATAATATTAATAGTAATTAACGGTTTATTAAGCAGTCACGAGGCTGAAAATATATAATAAACAGAGATGATAAGTTACATAGGGTGAAATTGGGAAGTGGCTTACTTGATTGACGAAAGCTTTCAGTAAAAATAGATTAGAAACATGGAGTCAACATAGTTATTAACTATTGATCCGGTACTGAGGGAGATGGTGTTTGTAAACAGTCTTGTGACCTGATATTGGCGACAATACAGTCCGTCTCACGGCTTGGATGGTTGTCGTACCTAGATGTTAAGTGCCGCTCCCTCACTGCTGCTGCAGATGTTAAGCACATCCACCACGTGATCCGGGTAGATCCTTTAGCTCACATAGGGTGTTGGAGATGGTTCTTGGTCCCCATGTGATGTAGTTAGGAATTATTAATTCTTCACCTGGTGGAGTAAGGAGTCCTCATTTCTTTCAAGATGTAGTTTGGAGCCTTTCTTGGCTTCTCATCCAGCGTTGGTGGTGGTGGGTGTACAGCGGAACCTGGGTGTGTCAAGTCTGCGTCAGGTCACCATTGACCTCTGAGCATTGATTGTCACTCTCTGACAGTTGTTTAATTTTTTCGAGTTGAATTTGTCACTTTTGTATAGTAGATGTGGGTTGATCGTCAATCGTCGCACTGTATTGTTGGTGGGAGGATGTTGATAAATCCGGATGAGATAAGGGGAGGCCCGACAGACCAGGCTGGCAGCTGCCTCCATGGCGTAAAAGACCACGGCCTCCTTAGCAGATCAGCGCCAAGTACCTCCTCACTCCATAAGGACTGAAGATGGAGTGTAATAATAATAATAATAATAATAATTAACGGTTTATTAAGGCGCCAGAGGCTGAAAATTACAGTTAATTTGAATGTTACAAAATATAAAACATAAACACAAAGACATATAATAACAGAGGATCAGCAAACCATTCATTTCAAATATGACAAAGGCAGTTTACCGAAAAGATTATACAGGGCTGATCTTCAATGACAGGACGGTGGTAGTAGGTGCGTGTGTGTGTGTGTGTGTGTGTGTGTGTGTGTGGAGGAATCCGCACCTTTAACTAAATCGATGGCGAGGAACATTGTGTTTAAACGTTATGTTGAAGATGGAAGGACGATAATAACATTCTTCGTTCGAGGATCGTACCTGTGTACATTAGAAGGTGTGCACATCAAAGGGTGTGTTCATCAGAGGGTGTGTACATCAGAGGGTGTACATCAGAGGGTGTGCACATTAAGTGTGTACATTAGATTGTGTACATTCGAAGGTGTATTGATTAAAGGGAGTACAGTACATATTAGCAAATGTATCAGGTGCACTGACTTGAAGGTGGTTAAATTAAGTGTACTGATTGGAAGGTGTGTTGATTAAGTGTCATAATTATTAATGGGGAAGTACATTATTTAGGAAGGGTCTGGATTAGGTGTAATGAATAGAAGGTGTTCTATGTAGTGATCTGATTAGGTGGTCTAATTGGAAGGTGTACTGATTAAATGATTTCATAAGAAGGTGTACAGAATGTTTTAGTTCAGTTAGGTTAGATTCTAGTTAGGTTCGGGTTTTGGTTAGGCTAAGTTAGAATAGGTTAGGTTAGGCCAGCTCTTGGTTAGATTAAGTTAGATTAGGTAAGGTTAGTTCAGATCTTGGTTAAAATAGGTTAGATGAGGTTTTGGATTGGCTAAGTGTTGATAAGGTCACATTTTGGTTAGGTTCCAGTTAGAGAATAGTGAGTCTCTCTCTCTCTCTCTCTCTCTCTCTCTCTCTCTCTCTCTCTCTCTCTCTCTCTCTCTCTCTTACCAGCGGGGAAGACGTGGAATACGCAAGGGCGCCGCTGGAGACCTACAGCGTTAGTACCCCAGCAGAGTAGAGTGCCGTAGTCCAGCTCTGTGTTGGGAGTGTAGCTGACGGTAGATTCAGAGGGCTTCACGTGGATGTGCTCCTGTGAGATAGAAAGAGATAGTGATAACGAGATAAAGAGATACATTATTAGATAGGATAGTGAGATATATACACTGATTGAGAGAGAGAGATAGAGAGAGAGAGAGAGAGAGAGAGAGAGAGAGAGAGAGAGAGAGAGAGAGAGAGAGAGAGAGAGACTCACCTGGGGAATATCCACACTCTCGCCGCTGTTATTGAAGGTCCATCGGAAAGACACAGGCTTTGGATGGGCGTCCAGGTGGCAGGGAATGTTTACCTGTTCGTACCTGGCGGCCCCATGGTAAGTCATTTGGGGGTTACGACATACAGGTGCATCTGTGGAGAAGAGGAGAGGTGAGTGTTATGAGAGGAATAGAAGAGAGAGAGAGAGAGAGAGAGAGAGAGAGAGAGAGAGAGAGAGAGAGAGAGAGAGAGAGAGAGAGAGAGTTAAGAAGTAACGCAATTTACGAGTAAATAAACCGGAATATCACGTAACTTTTAACTAAATAAAAAAATACCTAAAAATAACTAAACCAAAAAGTAAGTGAATAAAAAGTTAACTAACCCCCCAAAATAACCAAACCAAATTTAACTTAACCAAAAAGTATTTTAACAATATCTAAACCAAAGAGTAACTTAACCCAAAAAGTATTTTAATTAACCTGACCTCTCTTGGCCATCTTTCACAACACGTGGTGCCAACTAAGAGTACAGTAGTGGTTCTTGTTCTTGAAGAGCTGAACGAAAGTTAAATGAACTGGGGTGAGGAGCTGTGTTAACGTGACCTCAGACGGGTGACCAATACGTGAAGATTTATTACCCCAGCTTCTTGCACTTTAAATTTAACTAACCTAACCTAACCTAACCTAACCTATCCTGCATTATTTATTTTTTTAGTATCATTTGTTTTTGGTGAATTGACTCGCCTCTTAACGTTTGCCGACCCCTAAATGTGGAGCCCCTTGTCGACCCAACTGCAGAATGGGCTACCTACCCTGTATAGCTGTACCGTTGCTAAGTACCGTCCATTACAGGCCATCTTCCTTCAGCAGAAAACTTCTCTCCCCTCCAAAAGAATATTCGCTTTTTCCAGGTAAAACGCAGCTCCATGATTGCGACTTCCTTACTGCAAATCTCTGTGATGACGGCAAATTACTGCAACATCACAGTGCCATCGTGTGCAACTCTATAATCATGGCGGAATTTCAAGCACTCTATATTCCCAATCCCACCAAGGATGTCAAGGGGTGGCAGTGAGTGGGAGGGAGAGAGGGAGGGAGAGGTACGCAGACACGCCTCATCACCACATACTGATACTGCATTTCATGAGTTAAATTTCTGGGGAGAAATATGTAGATGGACTAGAAATTAATGTTGAAATAAACATATTTTAACGTGTAGGATGAGAGAGAGAGAGAGAGAGAGAGAGAGAGAGAGAGAGAGAGAGAGAGAGAGAGAGAGAGACCTGAGGAATAACCACATTATCGCCGCAACAAGCACTGAGAATATCATTCAACTTATCATTCTGCGTGAGTGTGATGTGTGGACGTTATTGAGAGGTTGTAGTGACCGGGTAAAGACACCCACAACTAAACAATTAGCTAACGAGTGAGAACTATTTTATCAAACAATAATAACAGTAGTTTGACGCTATCGTTTGATCGTCAGCAACTTGTGAGATTAACGAAGAGAAACAGTCATGCAAGGATAAAAAATTAAACACATCAGAAAATCGATAAACAAGTTAATAAATACCTAAATGAATAGCTTAAAGAACTGAATAATAAATGAATAACTTTATATACTGTATATGTATATGCATGTAAATGAATCATTCCAATGGCTTTGTAAGGCGCCATCTGTGTACAGAACTTCATCGACTAAAGTAATGTTACCATGACTGTATTTTTTTTGTTCGGGGATTAGCCCACCCGGGCACAGGTCATTGACCCACAATGGGACCTAGGGGGCGAACAAATAAGAGTAAAAATAAAATAAAAATAGAAAAGAAAAATGTAATAATCTCCACCACAAGATGCCGGAAAACCAGCTTTTTGAAGTGAGACATTGTAAGAGAATGGAATCACAAAAGAAGACAGAGCATTCCACAGTTTGGCTGTGTGACCGACATCCACACAGAATCGGTGGGCACCGCGGCAAAACGAGTATTACGAGCCCACTGACTTGCCGGCGGTAAAAAGGATGTCAAATCCACCGAACATTGCCCGTTAAAGTATCTGTAAAAGAGAGAGAGTGAAGCAACATCGCGGCGAAGATAAAGGGAAGAGAGATTATCAACTAAAGGAGGAGAGTTAATAAGAGGAAACGCCTTTGATTCCACCCCATCTAACAGTTGGACGGAAGAAGAGCCACCCCAGATATGACAGCAGTACTCCAAGTTAGGACTTGAAGCAGCTGCTCAGGAGTGAAATCGCTACGGGAACTGTACAGCATTCCCAGCTTTCGGGAGGCTGCTTTAGCAATATTGTGGATGTGTGGCTTCCATGACATATAAGAAGAAATGGTGAGGTCTAGCATAGCTATTTCAGAATTTGGCAGAATGATTGCGTCCTGAAATGTGATTGGTGGGAGATCATCTATTTTGGAAAGTGTAATTGGTAAATATTGTGTGTTCTTACAATTGAATTTTACCAAATTTCTACCTCCCCATTCGGAGATGATGCACAGATCCGCATTGATAGATGAAATAATATCAGCTCTGGAAACAGATTTAGTTTGAGAGTTAGGGGGAAGGAAAAAATAAGAAGAGTGAAGAGTAGAATCATCAACTTAAGAATGGATAGAATTAGTAGTAGTGAAATAAATCATTGATAAAACGAAGGAAGAGAGTAGGTGAAAGAACAAAACCCTGGGGAGCACCACTATTGGTAGAGAAAGAGGGAGAGATCAATCCCTGGACAACAACTGTTAGAAATTAGAGAACAAAGTGGGGGAGAGAAACCATTAAAGGGCAGTTTAGAAAGCAAAGACTTGTGCTTTGGAGATGTCAAGGGCCACGACAAGAGTTTCCCCATAATCCCTAAGAGAGGATAACCAAAGATGGGGTGCAATAAGGGAGCAGATCACCAGTAGTTCTCGCCTGGCGAAAGCCATACTGGTGATCCGACAAAAGAGAAAGGCATTCAAGGTGACAGAGAAAATTAGACTTTAAGAGAGTTTCGAGAATTTTAGAGAGGGATGAAGTTAGGCCAATGGGCTGAACCGAGGTATATTCCAAGAAGAAGGAAAAGTTTGGGTTTTGAGGCAAAGGCGAAAGAGGCGAGCAAACACAGGGGCCAGGGCTTCAGTACACTCCCTCAGAACACGAGGGGGTATTCCATCTGATCCATGCGCCTTACTCACATCCAAATTGGATAATACACCAGCAACCCTACGAGTGGAGATTATAGGAAGAGCAGTAGGGAGAGCAGGAGTAGGAGGGGTAGAGTTTGAATCATCTAAGGTGAAGTTAGGGGAGAATAAGGTGCCAAAGAGATTGACTTTATTAGAGGGAGAGTTGGCTATAGAGTTATCAGGTCGGAAAAGAGGAGGGAAAGAGGGAGTGCAGAAGTTATTATAGATGTTTTTGATTAAGGATCAGAAGGATTTATTAGAAGAAGAGTAAGTCAGCGGTCTTTCTTTTTATAAAATTCCGCTTGGACCAACAGCGATTCCTAGAAGTATTGAAAGAGGTGTGGGTAATAGGAGGAGATATTTTTATAACTTGATACGCCCTATCTCTCTCTCCACATGCAAGAGAACAGGAGCGATCAAACCATGATTGCAAAGTGAAATTTTTGGTAAAAGATGTAATAAATGCACTCATATCACTTGGTATAACCCAAGCGATGCTGTCAGCACATACCGAGGCGTCCCGAGTGGGAAAGCAACATTTATCACAGGGAAAGTCGGAGAAGAATTCTCGCAAGAAGTGCCAGTTTGCCCTCCGATAGTACCATAGTTGCTTAGAGGGGGTGGGGGAGGTGATCGTGCCCAGTTTGATTTAAAAGAAATAAGATTGCGATCAGAAGACCCTAAGGGGGCCGAAATTGAGTATGAATAGTATGAGGGGTTAGAGGTAAAACGAAGATCAAGAATGTTAGTAAGTTGATCGTATAAAAGTGGAACGCGTGTAGGGTGTTTAATTATTTGTTCCAGATCATTAAGTAAGGAAAAAGAGAGTGCCTCAACTCCACGTGGGTCATCCCTTGCAGAGCCAAGCCACTCTCTGTGATGTACTGTTCATTGAAAACCCCTAGGTAGATGATGTCGGTGTTGGGGTGTGTGGATAGCACGACTCATGGCAAGAAGTGAGATCGTCAAAGAGTTCCAAATAGTTGGTAGAGTTGGGAGAACAGTATAGGAAACAAAGATAAATATAGTTGGTAAGGATATTTTGAGCCAGATGACAGCATAAAGAAAAGATTGAAGATCCGTGAGTCGAGTTACTGTATATGTATGTGTACATGCGTTGCAGTAGGCGCATACATCTCCCTTAGAATGGAAAGAGGAATAAAGGTTGTAGACTGAAAATTGACCTTGAAAGCATAGGCAACTTCAGCTACCGATAATTAATCGACCTTGAAATCATAGACAACATCATCTACCTATTATAGTCGACCTTGAAATTATAGACAACTTAAACTATCGATAATTCGACCTTGAAATCTTAGACATCTTCAGCTATCGATAAATCGACCTTGAAATTATAGACAACTTCATTTACCTATAATCGACTTTGAAATCATAGAAAATCTTCAACTACCGATAATTAAATCGACCTTGAAATCATAGAATACTTCAGCTACCGAAAATCAACCTTGAAATAATAGACAAATTCATCTACTTATAATCGACTTTAAAATCATAGACAACTTCAACTACCGATAATCGACCTTGAAATCATAGACAACTTCAGCTGCAATAATCAACCTCAAACAAAGAGACAAGCTTCAACTCACACTTGACTCTGAGTAGTATGGGGTTGGACTGGCCGTCACCCTCGATGTTGGAGGCGACGCAGAAGTAGTTGCCTGAGGCGGTCCTGTCCACACGCTGCAGCACGAGGCTCTGGTTACTGATGATTACACCTGCTGTCACGTTGTGTTGAAGTTCAGTCCCCTGTGGGTGTACCGGAGGCTGGGTTAGTGGGTCTTGTCGGGGTGTAGTGTTCCAAGGATGTAATATGCCAGGGTGTAATAATAATAATAATAATTAACGGTTTATTGAAAGAGCTTGGCAGCCAGAAGGCTGAAAATATGCAGTTGCATATTTGGGGAATGGGTTTCGAATTACAAATAATATACAAGTAACATAAGTGATACAAATAAAATATATAATAACTAGATGGGGAAAAGCTCAAACTACAGTTCATTTCAACATAGTGACAGTGCAAGGAGTAGTGTTTACTGGGAGTGAATACACTGGTTTATTACAAGTTATTGATAATTTTTACAATGGTTGGGACTGGGCTGTTCTTATAGCGATCAGTTCGTGCACGTATGGGCTGGATGCGGTTGTGGTGTCGAACAGCAATTCTCGGGCTAGGGATCTCAGGTGGTAGTAGGAGCCGGTGTCGAGGATGGTGTAGAAGCTTCTTACCAAATTTGCAGATGAGGTCGTGGTGATGGTCAGTGAGAGTCGAAAGGGTCAGTGTGTTGAGCGCTTCTTGATATGTGGAGTAGGGGAGAGAATAATCTTGCATGCCCTCTTTTGCACTTTTTCTAGGTGTTTACGTTGTGTGGCAATTAGGGGAGGAAGACCAGGTGGGGAGGCATAGGTGAGCTTGGGAAGTATGAATGTTGTGTAAACACTTGAGGAGCTCGGGTGCAGGAACTCCGAGGACTTGAGTCGGCGGAGGAGGTGGAGACGGAAACTGGAGGATTTGACAACTTCACTGACGTGTGATTTCCAATTTAGTTTGTTGTCTATGGTGACGCCGAGGAGCTTCGTGGAATCTACAACCTGGAGTGTGTTCGGACCTAGAGTAATGGAAGGAGGTGGGACAATGTCGGAGGAGAGGTTGATGTGCATAACCATGGTCTTGGTATGGTTGATGGTGACATGGTTGTTGGTGGCCCAGTTTTGGAGACTGTTCAATAAATCCTGAAGGGCGGTATAGTTAGGAGCAGAATTGCTGACGCTGATCCCAATGGTAGAGTCTGAATTTATTTCAAAGCAGCAGTTTCTCTTAGGGCATCATTGATGAGCATAAGGAAGCAGAGTGGTCCCATCTTGGTGCCTTGGGGACGCCACAGTGAGTGACTGAAAGGTGGAGACAGCCCCTCGGAAGCGTACAGCTTGGCGTCGGTCACTGAGGAAGTCTGTAAGCCATGGTATAAGACTTCTCCGAAGCCCGAGGTCAATAGCTTTGTTGATGATTATATTGTGGTCGACTAGGTCGAATGCTTTAGTGAAATCAATGAAGGCGACAGCTACAGACGTTTTTCGTTTCTCGAGATGGCGGTATATGTAATCGAGAAAGCTGACAAGACAGTGAGTGGTGGAGGAAGTTTTCATGTTGCCAAATTGCTGAGGGTCTACGACTCCTGCAATATCAGCATAAGCCCAGTCGAACACAAAACTTTCACAGATTATGCTGGGTATTGGAGTGATTGCAATAGGTCGTAGTTGATTTAAGGATGGTGGGCTGGTTGACTTGGGCACTGGTGATACATAAGAGGTCTTCCAGTCAGTTAGGCATCTGGCTTGACTGAGAGAAGCATTGATGATGGAGCATAGGGGTTTAGCAAGCTCCGGGGAGAACTCCTTGAAGAGTTTCATTGGTAAGTCAATGGGGGTGGTAGAGCGTATTAATTTTAGTTTGTCCAGGCGTTTTGCTACTTCAAATTCTTCTACTAAGTCAGTGGGAAGGGGGCTAGTAGGTAAGCAGGAAGAGTGGTTGTGTCAAGCCGGGGGAGCGTCTGGCATATAGTAGCGAAATGGTTATTTGTTTGCTCAGCTGCGTCAACATCAGTGAGATGGCTAAGGAAGGGGAGGGGGTGTGTCTTATTGTTTAGTCCACAGAGTTCTTTAAGCTTTCCATACCATTGACTGATGTTGGTCTGCTTCAGGTGTTGTAATTTGGTTGGGTAGTGGGACTTCCTTGTAATGCGTATTTCGCGGATGACTCGGTTGCGAAGGGACCTGTAGCGGATGTGGTTATTGAGATGAAAGGCTCTGTCTCTCTGTTGCATAAGTCTTTTGATCCGAGGTGTGATCCAGGGCAAGTCAGCTGGGTGAGATCTGACGGACTTCTCGGGAAGAAGTGGTGGTGAGCTTCCGTGGTAGTGTTGGTATAATTTATCCATTTGGTTTCCACGTCATCCACGCTAAGTACTTCAGTCCAGGGATGGTGGTATCTTCGGTAGCACTGCTGGAGTCAATGTGATAGCCCTGTAAGATCTGATCAGAATCTCTGTGCTTGAATTATAAGTGTGGCACCAGGGACCAGAGCACTTTGAAATGAAAGTGTGTGTGCCTACTTGCGGTACTGAGGCATTGGTTGAGGTGGTTGGTACTGGTCTTTTAAATTAATTCATGGTCAAAGAATATTTTGACGCATGTGTAGAGGAAAATTCCCCTTACGTCTAAAGTAGCTGAATCTGGATATCAGCGTGTCAATTTCATTAAAATCTATAATATGGCTGGGTACCTGTCTGGGGTGGTCTGGGGTGGTGGGTGAGCGAGGCCGGATGAGGCACCACCTGATTATGATCGGGAAGCAATGTTGCGGGTGGGCCATGCTTTGCACAGCCCTGTCTTCCCACATCTGCTGGGACTTGGACATCCAGGCGTGACAGGCGTAGAGTCATCTTCCAGCTGAGGGGCAGCGCGCCCCCTCCAGCGTCTATGTGAACGAAGGTGATGAAAGAGTTGATATCCCTCAATATGACACGTTCCCAGGCTTTGTTGCCAGCCTCATATAACCTTGACGCTTTCGCGGCTGCTGACCTGACTCTAGTTGCCAGCTCGTCGAACTTGTTAGCTAGGGAAGTGACATTGGATACTTAAGCGGGAGATCTTACCATATCAGTGGAACTTCCAGTACTGTGAGTGGTACGGTCTGTCAGGGGTGGGTTTCTCCGGTTTCCTAGTGGAGATTCTGGTTCTATTGACATATTATTGTAACGGCCTTGTCGGCTAACGCGTGTGATCTGTTGATGACTTGGTCGGCGCTATGACACTGCCGGCATCAGGATAACCGTTCCACGCTTTAGATGGTACAGAGTGCGTCGGGAGTAAGTGATTAATTTAGCCATCTGTTATTCTCTGTTGTGGAAGTGAGATGAAGTGTTTGTTACTGGCAGCATAGGAGACCACTGAAACACTGGTCAGACATCTATTGTATTTGCCGATCGAAAAGGGCCGTGGTCTTTTGTCCTGGTATCATGGGGTGCAAACCCACAGTTTTCACGATATATGTAAACTTGTGGTGGTCCTTGTCAGCACTTTTAAAGGTAGGCCGATAATTTACCTATCTGATGACTTTTCCTTGGGGTGCACTATCGGAGCACTGTATGATAATCACTTATTGCACTGATGACTTGAATGTTTTGCTGAGAAAGTCCCGGTCAGGTTAGGTCGGGTCCAGTCACACTGCTGTGCTTTTGTGCTTTTCCTTAAGTGCACTATAGAATACTGCTCGGTAATCAATCGTTCACTAATCACTAGAATGTTTTGCTGAATAGATCCCGGTGTAGTAAGGCTGGTAGGGCATTGGGGTATAGCAGGGGGAGTGGCAGGGCCAAACAGACTCGGCCTGGCTGCTAAAACCGGGAGCGCCTTCGGGGCACGTCTTGTCTCACTGACGGTTGACAGTGTGTGTAGTGTATCATGCCATGGTGTAGTGTATCATGCCATGGTGTAGTGTATCATGCCAGGGTGCAGTGTATCATATCAGGGTGTAGTGTATAGTATCATTTCAGGGTGTAGTGTACCATGCCAGTTTGTAGTGTATCATGTCGGGGTGTAGTGTATCATGTCGGGGTGTAGTGTGTCATGCTAGGGAGAAGTATATGGTGTAGTGTATCATATCAGGTTTGTAGTGTATCATGTCAGGGTGTAGTGTATCATACCAGGGTGTTGTGTATCACGCCAGGGTGTAGTGTATTATGCCAGGGTGTAGTGTATGACGCCAGGTGTACCATATAGTATCATGTCAGGGTGCATGTATCATACCAAGGTTTTGTATATCATGTCAGGGTGTAGTGTATCATACCAAGGTTTAGTATATCATGTCAGGGTGTAGTGTATCATGTCAGGGTGTAGTGTATCATGTCAGGGTATAGTGTATCATACCAAGGTTCAGTATATCATGTCAGGGTGTAGTGTATCATACCAAGGTGTAGTATATCATGTCAGGGTGTAGTGTATCATACTAAGGTTTAGTATATCATGTTAGGGTGTAGTGTATCATACCAAGGTTTAGTATATCATGTCAGGGTGTAGTGTATCATACCAAGGTTTAGTATATCATGTCAGGGTGTAGTGTGTATCATACTAAGGTTTAGTATATCATGTTAGGGTGTAGTGTGTCATACCAAGGTGTAGTATATCATGTCAGGGTGTAGTGTATCATACTAAGGTTTAGTATATCATGTTAGGGTGTAGTGTATCATACCAAGGTTTAGTATATCATGTCAGGGTGTAGTGTATCATACCAAGGTTTAGTATCATGCACATAAGCCCATTAGAACCGTAACCTCCACTAGGAAACCGGAGAAACCCACCCCTGACAGACCATACCACCACACTGAAGTTCCACGGATATGGTATGATCTCCCGTCTTTACTGCTATCCAACGTCACTTCCCTAGCTAACAAGTTCGACGAGCTGGCAACTACAGTCAGGTCAACCGCCGCGAGCGTCGTTGCCATATGTGAGGCTTGGCAAATTGTACCTGAAACGTGTCATATTGAGGGATATCAACTCTTTCATCACCTTCGTTCACAAAGACGCGGAGGGGGCGTTGCCCTCTTCTGTCAAGATGACCTACGCCCGTCACGCCTGGATGTTCAAGTCCCAGCAGATGTGGAAGCATTATGGGTACGTGTCGTGCTACGGGCCCACCCACGCAACACTGCTTCCATTATAATCTGTGTGGCATACCATCCGCCTCGATCACCCACCAGAGACACTCTTATCAATCATCTCATCACCACCTCAGACCACCTCAGAGTTAGGTACCCATGTGCCAAGTTAGTATTATGTGGGGATTTAAATGAAATTGACACCACTGATATCCAGGACCAGCTATCACTATCACAAGTTGTGACCTTCCCCACACACGGTCAAAATACCCTTGACCTTATCTTAACTGACTTAGCGGACCAGTACCAACCTCCTCAACCAATGCCTCCTATCGGGTGTAGCACACACTTATCAGTGCTCTGGTCCCCAGCTGCCACTCCCACTCAAGTACAGAGACCCTACATCAAGACCTACAGGCCGATTACTGACTCTGCAGTACGCCTCTTTGGGCAGTGGATTGTTCACCATCCCTGGACTGAAGTACTTAGCGTGGATGACGTGGAAACCAAATGGATAAATTATACCAACACCACCACGGAAGCTCACCACCACTTCTTCCCCGAGAAGTCCGTCAGATCTCACCCAGCTGACTTGCCCTGGATCACACCTCGGATCAAAAGACTTATGCAACAGAGAGACAGAGCCTTTCATCTCAATGACCACATCCGCTACAGGTCACTTCGCAACAGAGTCATCCGCGAAATACGCACTGCAAAGAAGTCCCACTACCCAACCAAATTACAACACCTGAAGCAGACCAACATCAGTCAATGGTATGGTAAGCTTAAAGAACTCTGTGGACTAAACAATAAGACACACCCCCTCCCCTTCCTTAGCCATCTCACTAATGTTGACGCAGCTGAGCAAACAAATAACCATTTCGCTACTATATGCCAGACGCTCCCACGGCTCGACACAACCACTCTCCCTGCTTACCTACCAGCCCCCCTTCCCACTGACTTAGTAGAAGAATTTGACGTAGCAAAACGCCTGGACAAACTAAAATTAAAACGCTCTACCACCCCATTGACTTACCAATGAAACTATTCAAGGAGTTCTCCCCGGAGCTTGCTAAACCCCTCTGCTCCATCATCAATGCTTCTCTCAGTCAAGCCAGATGCCCAGCTGACTGGAAGACCTCTTATGTATCACCAGTGCCCAAGTCAACCAGCCCACAATCCTTAAATCAGCTACGACCTATTGCAATCACCCCAATACCCAGCCTAATCTGTGAAAGTTTTGTGTTTGACTGGGCTTATGCTGATATTGCAAGAGTCGTAGACCCTCAACAATTTGGCAACATGAAAACTTCCTCCACCACTCACTGTCTTGTCAGCTTTCTCGATTACATATACCGCCATCTCGAGAAACGAAAAACGTCTGTAGCTGTCGCCTTCATTGATTTCACTAAAGCGTTCGACCTAGTCGACCACAATATAATCATAAACAAAGCTATTGACCTCGGGCTTCGGAGAAGTCTCATACCATGGCTTACAGACTTCCTCAGTGACCGACGCCAAGCTGTACGCTTCCGAGGGGCTGTCTCCACCTTTCAGTCACTCACCTGTGGCGTCCCCCAAGGCACCAAGATGGGACCACTCTGCTTCCTTATGCTCATCAATGATGCCCTAAGAGAAACCCCTGCTCGCTGGAAATATGTCGACGACTCCACCATTGGGATCAGCGTCAACAATTCTGCTCCCAACTATACCGCCCTTCAGGATTTATTGAACAGTCTCCAAAACTGGGCCACCAACAACCATGTCACCATCAACCATACCAAGACCATGGTTATGCACATCAACCTCTCCTCCGACATTGTCCCACCTCCTTCCATTACCCTAGGTCCGAACACACTCCAGGTTGTAGATTCCACGAAGCTCCTCGGCGTCACCATAGACAACAAACTAAATTGGAAACCACACGTCAGTGAAGTTGTCAAAGCCTCCAGTTTCCGTCTCCACCTGCTCCGCCGACTCAAGTCCCTCGGAGTTCCCCTCGGAGTTCCTGCACACGAGCTCCTCAGTGTATACACAACATTCATACTTCCCAAGCTCACCTATGCCTCCCCCACCTGGTCTTCCTCCCTAAATGCCACACAACGTAAACACCTAGAAAAAGTGCAAAAGAGGGCATGCAAAATTATTCTCTCCTCTTCCTACTCCACATATCAAGAAGCGCTCAACACACTGACCCTTTCGACTCTCACTGACCATCACCACGACCTTATCTGCAAATTTGGTAAGAAGCTTCTACACCATCCCCGACACCGGCTCCTACTACCACCTGACATCCCCTGTCCGAGAATTGCTGTTCGACACCACAACCGCATCCAGCCCATACGTGCACGAACCGATCGCTATAAGAACAGCCCAGTCCCAACCATTGTAAAAATTATCAATAACATGTAATAAATCAGTGTATTCACTCCCGGTAAACACTGCTCCTTACACTGTCACTATGTTGAAATGAACTGTAGTTTGAGCTGATCCCCATCTAAGTTATTATATGTCTTATTTGTGTCACTTATGTTACTTGTATATTATTTGTAACTCGTAACCCATTCCCCAAATATGTAACTGTATATTTTCAGCCTTCTGGCTGCCAAGCTCTTTCAATAAACCGTTAATTATTATTATTATTATTATTATTATATCATGTCAGGGTGTAGTGTATCATACCAAGGTTTAGTATATCATGTTAGGGTGTAGTGTATCATACCAAGGTGTAGTATATCATGTCAGGGTGTAGTGTATCATGTCAGGGTGTAGTGTATCATGTCAGGGTGTAGTGTATCATGTCAGGGTATAGTGTATCATACCAAGGTGTGGTATATCATGTCAGGGTGTAGTGTATCATGTCAGGGTGTAGTGTATCATACCAAGGTGTAGTATATCATGTCAGGGTGTAGTGTATCATGTCAGGGTGTAGTGTATCATGTCAGGGTATAGTGTATCATACCAAGGTGTAGTATATCATGTCAGGGTGTAGTGTATCATACCAAGGTTTAGTATATCATGTTAGGGTGTAGTGTATCATACCAAGGTTTAGTATATCATGTTAGGGTGTAGTGTGTCATACCAAGGTTTTGTATATCATGTCAGGGTATAGTGTATCATACCAAGGTTTAGTATATCATGTCAGGGTGTAGTGTATCATGTCAGGGTGTAGTGTATCATGTCAGGGTGTAGTGTATCATACCAAGGTTTAGTATATCATGTTAGGGTGTAGTGTGTCATACCAAGGTTTAGTATATCATGTTAGGGTGTAGTGTATCATACCAAGGTTTTGTATATCATGTTAGGGTGTAGTGCATCATACCAAGGTTTTGTATATCATGTCAGGGTGCAGTGTATCATGTCAAGGTGTAGTGTATCATGTCAGGGTATAGTGTATCATACCAAGGTGTAGTATATCATGTCAGGGTGTAGTGTATCATGTCAGGGTGTAGTGTATCATACCAAGGTGTAGTATATCATGTCATTGTGTAGTATATCGTGTCAGGGTAAAGTGTATAGTATCATGTCAGGGTGTAGTGTATAGTAACATGTCAAGGCGTAGTGCATCATGCCAAGGTGTAGTGTATCATGTTATGCATGGCGAATGTACAGTGGTGCTTTGCGGTGTGCAAAGTGAAATATTTTTAGGCTCGTTAACCTCAACTTATGTACAGTCACGTTCAAGATTCTTCGAACACTGCTGGAGACAACTGGCAACTCAAGGCCGTTTGTTTACTATACTACGTAGTAAAAATTATGAATGAATGTAAAAGTGATCGGTGATTGGTTACTTAAATCCCCGTTGCTTAATTAATGGTTGGGCTTTGTTGTTTCGCATTATATTATGCATTTCTGCTAGTATATACTGTTAATTTGATTTTAAAATTGATAGAGCAATGAGCCAACCTATATGAATAAATATTTAGATAAATAAACATAAGTAAAAATCGGTAAGTATTGATATTTAGTCCAGCTACCTTCATTCTCGATTACTTGCTGCAGCCTGTTGGGAACGGAGGCGACGTGATTGTGTATCAGTTGCGGTGTCCGCCTCAGGACCTCCCACTCACGGTGTGTATGCTCCTGTAGCTGCACCCTGGATCTCTCTTCAGCTGGCTCCCACACGTTCACAATATTTCCCCAAACGTTCTCTATAGGGTTCATGTCACAACCTTTACTTGGCCAGTCTAAAACTTGCACATTTCTTTGTTCTGCAAACCACCGCGTTACAATCCGTGCGGTATGGATAGGACACCTATTGCGCATGAAAATGATGTTTTCGGGAAACGGGAAAGCATATGCACGCACCGAGGGAAGCATAACTTCTTCGAGTATTTCTAAATACTGTTTTGCTGTGAATATTCCTTCTATGTCAGTCAGCTCTCCAACTCCGTGCAAATATATTCAACCCCAAACATTGCAAGTCACATTGCCACTTCTTGCTTCCTCATAAATATGCTGTCTAGCATATCGGGTGTTGTTCCTCCTCCAGCAATGTAACCTTCCGTGAGAGGTAGATGAGAAAGTTTTTCCTCAGTGAATATTACTCTTCCCCAAAAATCTAAGCCTTCTTGAGCATACCGTCGAGCAAACTGCAACCTGCCCTCGCGATGTCGCTCATTTAACTTATCCTTGGTGGCAGGAGTTCTATGGTGAATGCCTTCTTCGTGAAATCTTCGCCTGATTGTTAAAGGGGAAATATTTAATTGTAGATCCTCTCTTATTGAAAATGAAGTCTTGTAGGGGTTGGCCTCAGCGAAATTCCGGATGGCTTCAACTTGTGCAAGTGTTGTTCTGCGCGGCATTCCCGCCATGTGGTGGTCCTTTAAACTTCCCTCCTCTTCCCATCGCTTAACCCAATTCTCGCGCAATTTCAGTGGGTGAAGACCCAGCCTCTTTCATGCCGATTATTCTTCCACGTTCAGTAATTTCCTGCGTGTGGTATTCCATGTTGGCAGGGTCCTTCTACAATTGAGAGAGTGGAAGGGTAGTCAGCACTGACAACACCTGTCTACCCCACCTTCCCGCCAATAACGTCAGCGTTATATTTATATTTATTATGCATTTATAAAAGATAAACGAATAAATAAATAAATAAGATACAAATTTATAATACATCATACACATTTTTGGAAAAAAAATTAATATTCTTTTTTAAAGACACCAGACTAAACGTGACGTAATCGACACAAGTCAGAAACAAGGATTTGGGGGGAGGGGGGAAGAGTCACTCAACGAAAGAAATGCCATTTGCTGTTTACAATATTCATAGTCTTGGAATGACAATGATATTGCTAGATAATGGCTTGTAAAAGTATTAGGCATATGCTACAGTACTAATTCACACCATCAGACGGATGGTTCGTAAGATTAATTACCATCACCTTCAATTGAACAGCGTCATTATTAAATACAGACACAGACTGATACACACACACACACACACACTCCATATGCGCACACACGCACACCCCACATGTGCACACGCACACACAGGTAAGTAAAACAGCAGTTTGTGTTGTAAGAAATCAGCGTCTTTAGAAAGAAGTTTTGTTTAGCATCGGTTTAGTACAACTGGATTAATTACCCAAAAGGGATTAAACGTTTGAAGACAATATTAGTATAAATTAATGATAAACAGGCAACCTCATAAACAGCCTGCACACAGCTGTGCCCGATGCATGATGTTCTTTAACATACTTACCGATTTTTACTTAGTAATTATAATTTTATTTATTTTATTAATTAAGCAACGGGGAACTAAGTAACCAATCACCGAATACTTTTACATTCACTCATAATTATTACTACGTGGTATAGTAAACAAACGGCCTTGAGTTGCCAGCTGTCTCCAGCAGTGTTCGAAGAATCTTGAACGTGACTGTACGTATAATATTTTGTTTAATTATGTGTGAGCAGGGCTGGTACTTGATACCAAAAAAAATATGTATGTATGTATGTATGAATGTTTAACTATTTTGCAGCTGAATGTGGGAGTTGTTTAATATTAGTGCTGTTAGGCTTGTAGTTCCATGGCATACAATTTGTCAAATCGTCAGTCATTGGCTGCCTTGGAGGTGGAAGCACGTCTGTGTTTGTCAGTGATGTATACCTTTTGAAATAGGGTTTAGTTGAGTATTATCTATTCAGTGCTGCTCTATTATTATTTATTTTGTGTAAAGTGCAATCAACGGAAGTGTGGTAAAGCAGTTTTGATTTATTTACTGTGAATATATTAGTGGTTTATTAAGGATTATGTTCATTCTTTATTCTCTTGATTTAATTTATCCGTTCATTATGTAACCTGCACTCTTATTATGGTAAACTTTTATTATTAAATTTTATTTAAATCTTTCGTGACGTGTATAATTCCAAACCTTCACTCCTGAACTGTTGTGATAAAGTAAGAGGACTTTCGTTGATCCCATGATGCACAATTTCGTAATTATTTGTGCTTGTAACTTTTTAATTTAACATTGTTTGTCGTGTAATGAAGTAATATTAAATTTTAAGTGATAAATATTGAGGACTAAGTTGTGCTGCATAGTGTATCATGTCAGGGTGTAGTGTATCATGTCAGGGTGTAGTGTATCATGTCAGGGTGTAATGTATCAGGTCAGGGTGTAGTGTATCATGCATTACTGTACATTACTCAGATAATTTTTTAATATAAATGATTTAAACATAAAACTGTTCATCCCCTGTGGTGTAATGGTCAGCATGCTCGCTTTGCAAGCGAGCGGATCCGGGTTCGATCCCCGAGCAGGGTGAAACAAAAAGGCAAGTTTCTTTACGCCAATTGCCTCTGTCTACCCAGCAGTAATTGGGGACCCGGATGTTAAACGATTCGCGGATCATGTTCCTGGGTAATGGTTAGCCAGTGCAGCTGGCGAGTTGTCTGGTCTTCTCGGACTATTCCTTGACACTAGGTCATACAGCTCGTTAAATTAGGGTGTGGTTGTTGTGTTGGCGACAGCTATACACCTTAAACAAATTCACGCCTAGGTGGCCCCTCAGCTGGCCATCCTCGTTACACGAGGGGCAACCGTTATTATTATATATATTAATATCTAAACTCAATAATTTAATAGCTAGATAATTTGTTAATGGAAAATAATAATTAGGAAAAGTTAACTAAAATTTTGGTGTCGAACGTGAATCATGTAATGTTTGCTCTGGGTCCATAATATCTATGAAATGAACGCTGTTGTGTTTTAAATAAGTATATAAATTGATATTGAAGTGTAATAATTACTCCCTAATTCACACAACTAAGTAATTGGATGAGCTTAAGATTTTTTTTTTAAGGTTTGTATTAAGGAAGAACAATAAATTTGCATATACAGGATATGTTCTATGTATTTATCGTTATAATAAAGATAATTTCCCTGGTAAAGACGGAATTAGTATCCAGCATAACAAGACTGGAATAAGAAATTGGAGAAAAAAAGACAATATGTCAAATGTAAGATCATTCTGAGTGGGATAAAGATAACTTATATACTTGATATAGTTAGATTATCTTGTATACCTAAGACAACTTGCATGATAACTTACCTCGTGTAGCCAGACTATCTTGTACACCCATGGATTGGCCTTAATGGAACACTCGAAGTACACGTCATCTCTTTCCTCAATGTTGCTGAGGTTGAGAGATCGACCCGGGTGGAGGGTGGCCACAGGTACATCTGGGAGAGTAGAACGGTACAGGTAAATTATTGTAGTGGGTGTAGACGGTACAGGTAAGTTATTGTAGTGGGTGTAGACGGTACAGGTAAGTTATTGTAGTGGGTGTAGACGGTACAGGTAAGTTAATGTTGTGGGTGTAGATGGTCCAGGTAAGTTACTGTTGTGGGTATAGACGGTACAGGTAAGTTACTGTTGTGGGTGTAGACGGTACAGGTAAGTTATTGTAGTGGGTGTAAACGGTACAGGTAAATTACTGTTGTGGGTGTAGACGGCACAGGTAAGTTACTGTTGTGGGTGTAGACAGTGCAGGTAAGTTACTGTTGTGGGTGTAGACGGTACAGGTAAGTTACTGTTGTGGGTGTAGACGGTACAGGTAAGTTATTGTAGTGGGTGTAGACAGTACAGGTAAGTTACTGTTGTGGGTGTAGACGATACAAGTAAGTTATTGTAAAGGGTGTAGACGGTACCAGTAAGTTATTGTAGTGGGTGTAGACGGCACAGCTAATTTATTGTAGTGGTGTAGATGGTACAGGTAAGTTATTGTAGAGGGTGTAGACGTTTCCATTAAGTTATTGTAGTGGGTGTAGACGGTACAGGTAAGTTATATTAATGGGTTTAAATAGTACAGGTAAATTACTGTAGTAGGTGTAAACGGCACTGGTAAGCATCTCCTCAGGCAGGTGTACGCTTAAACGGCTCGAGTGGGACCAACTTACTTTAGCGGTCATAAACGACGCGACTAAACAGCTTATCCCACTAGCTTAAACAGTTCTGTTAAAAGGTGACACCAAGCTTCCTCTTTCACAAACTCTTATCTATTTTCTTTATTACCTGCGATTAGATTTCTCGATAACATTCCCAATCTTCTTTATATGAATCGAAATAATTCCATAACTCATCAATTTATCTATATCCATTTCATAGTTCTTCATGAGCATATCACTAACATCTAAATTCTAAATAACAACATACTTTTTTAGTATATAAATGGTCTTTTAGGTAGTAGGTAGTAGGCAGCTATGGAACAGGGAGGTACTACCGCCTGGCAAGATAATGGAAGCATAATGTGTTGTCTAATGGTAGACCCTGCTGCTATATGTGACCAAGTCCCAGTTTGCTGATCTGACTTTCTGCCTCATTTACACCCAATTGCAGGGTCTCAATTGTTTCTCTTACTTTGACAACACAACATACATAATGTATATCGTTTCTCATTCTTGATTTATTTTTTCGTTTTATATTTATTTATGGTTATTATTATTTTTTTTAGTATTATATTTTTATTTTTAGTGTTTTGTTAATATTTTTTATGAATTATTATAATAATAATAGTTATTATTATTATTATTATTATTATTATTATTATTATTATTATTATTATTATTATTATTATTATTTTATTATTATTATTATTATTATTATTATTATTATTATTATTATTATTATTATTATTATTATTATTATTATTATTATTATTATTATTATCAATATTATTATTATTATTATTATTATTATTATTATTATTATTATTATTATTATTATTATTATTATCCAATATTATTATTATTATTATTGTTATTATTATTATTATTATTATTATTATTATTATTATTATTATTATTATTATTATTATTATTATTATTATTATTATTATTATTATTATATTTTCACCCCCCAGGCCCTAATGTGGGTCATTGACCTGTACCCGGGTGGGCTAATCCCCGTAAAAAAGAAAAAGCCATAAAAGAAAATCTGAATTACTTTTTGTTCAATTACAGTTCGCCATGACGCTATCCAAAAGATTAAATTCCACAATAAAACATTTCCTGGTATCTACTGTATGTACAATTCTTCATGATAGTGTTGTGATTCAATTTAGCCAGCTAAGCGTAATTCCTCTTGACCGTATCACTTCTCCACTCTGATAAGCTGGAGATATACAGTATGGCTATAGTTTAAAAAATTGGGGCAGACAACATGTGGCAGTATTTTAAAGTGGCCGATTTACGACGCTTGGCCGATTGGAGGAAAAGTTTGCAGATAATAATGTACTATGAAGGAAATTTTATATAAGAGGCAGTGCTGTGTTGAGCCTACGTGATGCGACACATGCTGTATGTTAGAGACATTTTATCACCTGTGCAAATGTGTAAACAATGAGATACATCATAATGGATAATGACACAACCGACTGAGCAAACAGACGGATGCCTTTCATTATACAACTTACTCTGCATTGACATGAATGATGTAGACAGATAAATATGCTACAGACACACACACACACACACACACATGAAACAGAACACATATGAAACACACAGACACATGTGGTTCATACAGACGAGCCTGGTGCACACTCACACACACACACACACATGTGGTAAAAAGATATATAAGATGGAAACCAACATGTGACAGAGAACAACGTAATACAGACTCATATAATTCAACGCAACACACATGAACGAAACCAAAGTATATGATGCTAATAAAAAACGTATATAAATGAAACCATCGCATATAATGCAAATTACCACACATAACTATCAACACATATGATGCACATCAGTTACTTCTACACATAACTATCAACACATATGATGCGCAACAGTTACTTCTACTTATAACACATCAAAAATTTGGCTCCATCCCTTGGGAAGTCAACGGGGAGGCTGCGTGGACGGTTCATTATGGCATAACTTTTGGTCGTAACTTTCTCTGGCTATTAAAATGAGCTTTTCTGTCTTTCTGGCGTCAAGGACCACAATGTCGTGCACCTTTATGATCAAAAGTCACTTTACATGCCCGGAACGAATTTTTGAACTGTTGAAACGAGTCTTCGAAGATATGAAACAGATCTTTGAACTGGTGGCTCAAATCTACGGACCACTTAAACAAATCTTCAAATTGCAGGAACGAGTATCGGAACATCTGGAATGAGCCCGTGAACTGCTGGAACGAGTCTCCGAACCTTCTCGCCTAGCCGTGGAAGCCCTCTGTGATGTCTCATTTGAGATTGATGCAGTTTCGAAAAGTTGTGTCAAAGAAAATTTGCTTGTAATTACATCTTTTGCATTTTATAGATAGACTTTCAAGACAGGAGAAACCTAACCTAACCTAACCTAACCTAACCTAACCTAACATAACCTAACTTAACCTAACCTAACCATTCTTACCGCAGAGAAAAATATAAAAAGTTACAGAAAATTATTAAAGGTTTTTAGTGACTATTTCCATTAGGCAGAAAGCATATTACCTGCAATTAGTTGAATTACACATAAAATAATTGTAATTGCATTGCACTGAATATTAAAAAGAGTTAATTAATTTGGAGAGAGAGAGAGAGAGAGAGAGAGAGAGAGAGAGAGAGCAGTAATCACGGGTACTCACAGCAAACTTCAAGGAGCCATTCGTCGACCAGCGGGTGTAAGGTAAGAGCCGGGGACTCAGCCAGACAGGACAACACTTTGCCTCCGTCATCCACTTCAGGCGTCAGAAGAAGCTCACTCTTGGTCACATTACCCTCGTGGCTTAGCTAACACACGAACACAAGCGAGGGAAGAAAAACAAGGTCATTACTTTGTGAAAATTAAAAACACACACACACACACACACACACACGCTTATTATCCCAGGAAAGTGCACGGCCTCAAGGAAGTCGGCATCGGTCAGTGGTACTCCAAGGTAAAAGATCTCTGGGGTCTCAACCGTCAGTCTCCTACACTTCCTTTCATCTCACAGTTACCTAGTGAGGAGGCAGCTGAGATAATTAATAACCACTTTGCTACCATATGTCATACCTTACCCAGTCTTGACCTCATTCTCCTCCCGGCTTACTTACCTTCCCCTCCCACCCCCCTTCCCAGTGTTTAACCATACGAAGTCGCCAACAAACTCCTGAAATTCAAATCCAAACGCTCCACGCCCCCAAGTGACCTCCCAATCAAAGCATACAAGGAGTTTGCAGTCGAACTTGCCACCCCCCTTTGTACTATTATTAATGCATCCCTCAGACAAAGCAAATGCCCTAATGAATGGAAAACCGCTTTTGTCACCCCCATCCCCAAGGTCACCACCCCACAGTACTCTAACGACCTCAGACCAGTTGCCATTACCACCTACCCAGTATACTGTGTGAGGACTTTCTTTTTGAGTGGGCATTTGCCAGAATCTATCAGTCAATTGATCCACAGCAATTTGGCAATATGAGGACCTGCAGAAACCTACAGAAACGTAAGACATCACTGGCCGTTGCCCTTGATGACTTCAGGAAGGCCTTTGACCTTGTTGATCACTGCACTGTTATCAACAAGGCCATTGCACTAGGGCTGCCCACCAACCTGGTCTCATGGCTCACTGATTTCTTGAGTGGACGTCGTCAGGTTGTGAGGTATCAGGGCTCGGTCTCCACATTCCAACACCTCACCTGCCGTGTTCCCCAGGGGACCAAGATGGGACCACTGTGCTTCCTCATCCTGATCAACGACGCTCTATCGGACACTCCTCACAGGTGGAAGTACGTGGATGACTGCACTGTGGGGGTTTCAGTGGACAACACCTCACCAGACTACTCATCGCCACAAAGCACCCTGGACAGACTACAGGCATGGACTTCGGAGAACAAGGTCACCATCAACCACACCAAAACTGTAGTCATGCACATCATTACCACCACCACTCCAATGCAAGCTCCAGCAGTCACAGTGGGTGCCCATCCTCTCCAGCTGGTACAGTCTGCCAAACTCCTGGGTGTAACTATAGACAGCAACCTGGACTGGAAGGCCCATGTAAATAACACAGTCAAGGCAGCCTCGTACCGTCTCTACATGCTACGACGACTTAGGTCACTTGGAACACCCACGCCAGAGCTGAGCATTATCTATAATGCCTTTATTCTCCCCAAACTTACGTATGCATCACCAGCCTGGTCGTCTTCTCTCAACTTCACCCAACAACGTTGGCTGGAGAAGGTACAGAAAAGGGCCTGCAGAATCATGCTTGGTGCAGAATGCTCTGGCTACATCAACGCTCTCTCCACCTTGGATATGCCATCACTCAGTGACCTCCACCACCAAGCACTGGAAAGGTTTGGCAGCCAACTAATGCACCACCCTCGTCATCGCCACCTCCTGCCACCGGCAGCCCCCCACCCATCTGGCGCAGTCTGCCACTACAACACAATTCAGCCCATAAGAGCCCGCACCGATAGATATAAGAATAGCACCATCCCATCTATTGTTAAAAGAATAAACAGCTCCTGATTTATGTACTGTGCAGCCCTGTAAATGTATTCAACGCATATTATATCATAATGTCTAAATCAAATGTAAGTCGTATATTTTCAGCCACCGGCTACAACTCTATTAATAAACCGTTTATTTTTATTATTATTATTATTACACACACCCACTCACACACACATATGCATTACTACTACTACTTTGCTGTCACTCGGTATCGAGTATGACGATCCTCCAACTATGATGCAATGACCAGAGTTATTTAAAATGTCACCTTCGTTGGTGAGCTTTGAGGTGACTCGAGAAGCCGATATGAGATCGACAGGGCCGTCCACAGTTTGTGGCACTAGTCTAGTGTTACATCTAGTGTGGGAGGGGCGGCGGAAGCATCTTTCCGGCGCTGGCGCTGGCGCTTGTCTGCCTCAGTATGCAGTCGGGATTACTCGAAAGTATTGACACCTTTTCGTGTGGTGCCCCTCCAACCGTTACGGTGTTCGTTATCGTCTCCCAGGTGAGGGACTCGATTTGGCACTTTTTCAGGTTTGTCTGAGGACTATCCTTATACATTTTTCGCTGCCCACCAGGGTTAAGTTTACCATTCGTTAGGTGACTGTAAAGTAGCTGCTTTAGCAGTATACTGTCATCCATACGGGTAACTTGGCCAGTCCAATGTAGTTGTTCATGGATAATGGTAGCCTCGATGTTCCTACAGTTAGTGTTAGTGAGAATACTGGCCTTAGTTCTTTTGTCTTACCAGCAAACTAGGAGGATGGAACATAGACTACATTGGTGAAAGTTTCAAGTGCCTTGAGGTGCCTCCTGTTCATGACCCATGTCTGGCTGCTATATAGCAGGGTAGGGAGGACAAATGTTCGATATACGTGCAATTTTGTAGATAATTTCAGTTCCATACAGTTGAAGACAAGGGTACGGAGTCTGCCAAAGGCTTGAGATGCACATCTGATCCAATGTTGAATTTCTTCTTCGATGTCCTCGGTGGTGGACAGGTGGGAGGCGAGATACTGACAGTGGTTAACATTAGAGAGGGTAGTACCGTTAATCTGGATGGATGGTGGATGTGTAATTGAACAAAGTGCCGGCTGAAAGAGAATCTGAGTCTTACGTACATTCATATCAAGGCCTAAGTGTGCATCCACATTAGCGTAGGTGTTCATGGTCAACTGTAGGTCGCGTTCAGTGTAAGCGACGATGGTCAAGTCGTCGTTATACTGAAGTTCGGTAATGGAAGCTGCCGACACCTTTGTTCTTGCCTGGAGTCGTCTTATGTTGAAAATTGCCTTCATCCGGTACCACCCCGCCTGCCAAATTGGCACTGGTCCGAGTAAGGAAGGCTGCCAAGAAAATGGAAAAGAGAGTTGGTGCCAGTACACATCCTTGTTTTACCCCTGTATGGATAGGGAAGAACTCAGTCTGGGTGACATTGTGCAGGAAACTGCCGTTTATGCCATTGTGGAATTGTCTCACAGTGGCGATGAATTTTGGTGGGTAACCAAAACGATGGAGGGTCTGCCAGACCGAGTCAAAGGCCTTGGTAAGGTCGATGAAGGCCATGTACAGGTCACAACGCTGTACTCTGCACATTTCCTGTATATGGCGGCACAGCAAAGATCATGTCAGCGGTGCCACGTGATGGTTTAAAGCCACATTGAGATTCTGCAAGGAATTCTTCAGCCTCAGGAAGAATTTTGTTTATGAGGACTTGGGCAATAATCATACCAACTATGGAGAGCTGCGAGATCCTGTGGAAGTTACTACAGTTTAACCGGCCTCCCTTGTTCTTATAAATATTGAAAATGGAGGCGTCTTCAAGAGTTTGGGGGATTTCCTCCTTCTCCCATATATTCTCCAGGAGAGAGTGGAGACGGCTGGTAAGTTGAAGTCCTCCTGCTTTATACACATTGGCTGGGATTCCATCAGGCCCTGAGGCTTTGTTATTTTTCATTTGTTTGATGGTAGTAGTTACCTCATCCAGAGATGGAGGATAGCTTAGGTGAATCAACTTTGGGTGCTGAGGGACCTGCTGGGTATTCCGGACATCCACATCGGTGTTTCGGTTGAGCAGCGAATGGTAGTGCTCTTTCTAGCGCTGAAGAATGCCTTCTTCGTCTTTAATTAGGGAATTACCGTTGGATGAGCGGAGGGGGCTGTGCCATGAGTGATTGGCCCATAAAATGTTTTTAGTGGAATTGAAAAATTTGTGTATCCTGTGTTGATCCGCAAGTTTTTTGCGTTTCATGTGCTTTCTTTTTCAACCCTTTGTTCTCTAGATTATGTTGTTCGCGCTGGGCCGCCAGCTTTCTTCCTGTGGATGGTTTCAGCTTTGATCCAAGACTGAGGACTGTTCTGCCAGTCAGTTAAAACAGCATGTTTATCATCGACGAGTACCTTGATTTCCGGGTCATTTTCATCAAATCAGTCCTGGTTTATTCTTTCCATCTGGCCAAGGGTCTTTGCAGGTTTTGTCATGTCAGTGTCGAGAATACCCTATTCGTCACTGATGGGTTGTTTGTTGTCGGGTAGTTTATCAGCCCATGTTCGAACTGATCTATACATGTGGTTTGCCGCAGGCTTACCCTTCCAGTAGAAGGTATAGTTGACCCCATTCTGCGAGTCGACCCTCGTCTGGGAGCCGGGACTCACTAATGGTTGCTATGTCGATGCTATACCTTGACAGCTCTTTTGCCACAAAGGCAGTTCTTCTTTCAGGACGCTCCTTTGGGCCAGTATCCAGATGGGTCCTGACCGTCCATGCTGCGACCATAAGAGGCTGTATATTTTGTTTTTGCTTTGATCAGTGATGATGATTGTGTTTTCGACCACATAAGATTGACCTTACTGGGTGCAGTTGCCCAGTCAGATTGGTTCTATAGGCAGGCTCCTCGAAAGGGCTGCTTAGTCGCGCTCATACACACACACACAGAAACACACACACACACACACACACTCACACACACACACACACACACACACACACACACACAAAACCTAACCTAATATAACTTATCCTAAATCCCCCAAGGTAGTAGCGTCAGCGTGTTTAATAATCAGGTGAAATAAATACGTTCGAGTTGGTTAATAATCTTCAGGTAACCCACAAATGAATCATTTTATCTGAAAAGTTGATAAGTAAAAATGGAGCCTTATTTTTTAACTCTTAAGCACACGTATGAAAATAATGGCCCAGATATTCAATCACAATCTTTTCCTCAACTACCTCGTCACATAGTCATTCACCGGCCATTAGACCCCAAGTGAATTCACCAATCAATCGCGCTTTCACTTTGTTAATTAGTGAAACTTGTGGTAATCGAAGGAACAATCCATCGGGGAATAATTTATTCAATCGTCCGCTACCCTCTAGGTAAGGCTGTGTGACCCAGACCTTATGGTACCTGACCTGGTATGAGGGGCAGGTAATTTATCTTTGTTGAGGGAAAGGTGAGTGTGGTGGTAATCTGACCTAGTGGTAGTGGTAGTGTGAGTGGTAAGCAACATACTCACCTTAACAGTGCGAGTGGTAAGCCTGGTGCCAGGTGCCACTCAATGACCGCTGGAGGCCTGGCACCAGCAGACTGGCACACCACCTCGTAGGTTCTCCCGGCACTTAGAGGGTCACGGCTACTTAACAGACGAACCCAGAGTGGCGGAACTGTTGACACGGGACCAGTAATAGTAGTTGTTAGTGGTGTAGTAGTAATAGTAGCAGTAGTAGTAGTGGTGTAGTAGTAATAGTAGTAGTAGTAATAATAATCATAATAATAATTTTAATAATAATCATAATAATAATAATAATATTAATAATAATAACAATAATAATAAATAGGGACAATACAATTTCCTAGCCAACAATGAAGTAGCCTCCTTAATACCTGGTGTCATTTGCGTATTTCCTGCTCCACTACACAAAAAAGCTGGCAGCAAGTAATGCTCCGCGCGTGTTATATTACTATTCTCCCAGGGGTCGATGACTGCGATTTTCCAATAATTCATATCATTAAGGGAGATCATAGCTCTTCCCCCTCTTTACCTCATGCGGTGGTGAATCTAGCACCTGTTGACGTGTATGTAGAGTGATGTATTCCTTAATGTTTGTTAGTTGATGTTTAAGGTATTATGATCTAAATGTACATACTTAAAAGTCTTAGTTATTGAAGGCTGTAGAAACGTATTCTAAGAAATTTCTGAGTGGATATTTATCAAAGTTTCCTGGGCAACAGTAGGTGACATCATAAAGAAGGAGGCAGAGTCGTCGAAGTCTTTCATGGCAGCCATAAAGTTTTTGAAAGGAGAAGAGTAAAGGAGTGGTGTGCCAGTGATGGACAGGACCAAAATTGAGAGAGGTTTAAAAATCTTGATTTATGACCATAATGTTTGATGGCCGTCACATTCAATAAAGAAAGGCAATGGAATGGTCGGGAGACTCTCTTTCCATAAGACAATGAAAACTAAATTTATTTTGGCAGATTTACAAGGAGTCGCAGTTTAATTTCAAAAGCAAGTGATTCTTCCCTCGCCCGTGGAGAATATAAAGAATAAAACATGATTCTGTAGGATGTTGTTCCTCACTTTCCAGCAGCTGCTTAACGGTTCCTGTGTGCTGAGTCATGAACTATTAACACAACAGCTTGAAGTTGCCTGCAGTAAAAAAAAAATATTTGTGAAGTTTTATCCAAAGTTGAGGGTGGTGAGTTGACTTATCTGAAAGCTCTTACCATGGACAGCTGTTGTGTTAAACTTATCATTATGCTGCAGCACCAGAGCTTCACTCCTACACACTGTTACTGTGGTTAGGTCATCCACCAGCCGGCGCGGCTGTCAGGTATCAGAGGCGGACGAGACTAGTAAAATTTACATGTCATCAGGGACGTGATGTACACCGCTGAGAACTGAAGAAAAATAACGTTACTCGTAAACATGCCTCTGCCTCTGGTATCCATTTCACTTTGATGACGATCGAAGACTATCCATAGCAAGCGTAGAGGAGGTGATTATGCCCCGGTGCTCTACATCAACTCTCTTTAAGTAATGGTAAATGAACCTACAATCATCCAGATGGATGAAAGTCGTTAGGGCAATAGCCTGGACAAGGCTCAGGAGGGAGCAGGTGGGAAATGGCAGACGATGACAGTAATGTTGGCTTGAGAAAGTGGCGGGTGTTGAACAGTAGACCTTACAGGAGTTACTGCAGCTCGTCTCCTCCTTACTGACTTATGTTAACTCTGCTCACCATCGGAATTCCGTAATTAATTCCCATAATTTTAATAAATGACTTATGATATGAGTGAAGATATGGAGGAAGTATACCATAGCATAATACATTATGTTAATTAGCCACTGTGTAGGCGAGCGGGCACCCGTGTGTTCAGTACAGCGCCTAAAGAGTTGTGGTAGTGAGAGACGTGGAGAGCCTGTATCAGAAAAGACTGAGGTAAAGGGAAGACTCCTTCCTAGTGCCAACCCGGGTGTTGTATTAAGAAGATTAATAATACATTTGGTGATAGTTGATCTGACTAGGATTAGAGAGGTTATTGAGAGCATTAAGGAAACATTTTAGTGGGGTTAGCGAGGCGACCACTGACCAAAGTGCTAGAATTATGGAGGCAATGATAAGACTTGGGGGAATTAATGGCTAAAATGGGGGGATACACGCTAGGATTAGGGAGACTTAGTACTTGGATTAAGCAGCTTTACTATTGTGAATAATGGGATAATGTTAAGGATATGGGATTAATGCTAAGATTGACCGTATATATATATATATATATATATATATATATATATATATATATATATATATATATATATATATACTTCATTTTTAGTCCATATAACACGCGGACTTTGAACATATAATCAACGACCTCACCAGCCAGGAATCGAACCCTCGACCTACTGGGTGGGACTAGGGAACGCTTACCGACCAACCCACAAGGACATTAAAAGCAGTCCTAGACTCTGTTATATTTCACACAAAGCCTGTTCATGGAGCTGATGGCGCCGTGAACCTCATTGGGAAACTGCCCGTGCCTCGTATGTGGTGTCAGTAGCATTTTACCAAATCCAGCTGGTATGAAACACGAGGTACCATATATATACTTCATTTTTAGTCCATATAACACGCGGACTTTGAACATATAATCAACGACCTCACCAGCCAGGAATCGAACCCACGGCCCACGAGCCCACGACTGTGACCGGGGAACGCTACCTCTGGCCCACCAGGATACTAAAAGCAGTCCTAGACTCTGTTATTTTTCACACAAAGCCTGTTCAATGAGCTTATGGCGCCGTGAACCTCTAATGGGGACTACCCGGATCACGTAGGTGGTCAGAGTAACGTTTTACCAAATCCGGCTTCGAAACACGAGGATCCATATATATTTCATAAGCCCAATAAAGCACCACCAATAAAATATTAAAGAGACTTTCATGAAAGACTCAGATTTAAAGTTCATTTCCTGACAAACTGAGGACTTCATGTGCCGCAGGAGTATATTGCCAGAGAAATAAATTATTTACACTTCATGTCGAGTGAGACGGTGGTGGAGAGAGGCGCTGTCAGGTTGGAGTTGGCCGCCTGGCAGGTCACTGAACGATGTAGGTCACGGCGGGTCAGCGAGGGCACTACAAGCGTGTTGGTGACCTGATCCAGTGTCTCCACCTCATGGGTCATGTCTAGGAGCACCGGACCCTCCCACCAAGTCACGGTTGGGGGCGGTGACCCTCCCATGACGCGGCAGGCGAGGCGGAGTATGTCGCCCTCTGTGAAGGGACCCACGATGTTGCGAGCCTCGACACCCAGCTCTGTGTACACTCCTAGACGGCTCGGGGGTACTGAGGGAGACAAGTAAGAAGAACAGTGTTAAAAACTACTTTTAAGATGGGTTAGTGATTTTTTTAAAATTGTCATTTACCTCTAGAAATATCAAACTTGACTGACTGACAATACCAATGTTAAACCTGTCGGGGCCTTAAGAAATCAAGTTCTCGTACACAAGAAATTAAGTTGTCGTACACAAGAAAAGAAAGTATTATACATGAGATCAACTCATCATACTCAAGTCATCATACATAAGAGATTGTCATCGTACTCAAGAAATCAAGACAGTACTCAAGTAGCTATGTAAACGTACTCAAAATGAGATTCCTTACTCACTAAGCTAATTCACTGTACTCAGGGGATCAGCGTTACACAATTAGAAAGATACAAATTTAACCTAACCTAACTGAAATGAACCTATTCTAACTTTTAGTAAGTTCCCTATCCAAAACTAAATTAATCTAACCTAACCTAAACCCAAATCTCAGAACACAGACAAACATAGATTGAAATTGAGAAGAAAATGGGATAAAAATATTCTTTTATAAATCCTTCAATAATAACTAGTGAGAGAGTTTAACCTCTCTCTCTCTCTCACACACACACACACACTTTAAATGTTTAGTGTTTTGGTGATATACATATTTTCTTGGTTGTGTTGACAAATAATCTTATATTTCTTAATAAGTTTGGGACAGTTGAATACATAGATTGTGTTATATCCATGTGTCCCTGTATATATGGTGTCTGTTATCCACGTGCCTAGTGCATACTGTTTAACATGTGGTACACGTGTCTTGTATACATGGTACTGTATTGTGTGCTGTACTTTTCGCAGCTCGAGGGAAGACTGGTAGGTTGCGGGAGGTTGAGGGAGGTGTTGTTGTTGTTCTTGTTGTTGTTAATATTAGTACAGTGCATTAAAGGATCACCTGTAGATTGCCCTCACCAATTTTATTTTACCTGATGTTTAAACAGCCTAACTCTGCCATGGAAGGTTAAGTTAGGTTAGGTTAGATTAGGTTAGCGTTATGGTGAAATAAGTTAGGAGCTAATCTTCAGGTGATGCCTATTAACGCAGTTGAACGCAGAACGCTAAGTCAGTTTCTACACTAGGTAAGCACTATTTTTAGAGAATTAGGAAGGTGGTTGAGAGTGAAACACTTAATCTTTAGCAGCTGTCTAGTGTAAAGCTGATTTACTGAACGTGCTTAAAGACCTTTGCTGGTGAGGCAGTAATTCGCCAGTGATTGAGGTTGGTGGTGGTGGTGAAGGCAAGGAGGAGGAGGAGAAGGAAGGGAATGAGGAGAAGAGAAAGAGGAGGAGGAGGAGATTAAAGGTGAGTACTTACCAATGACCGTGAGGTTGGTGGTGAAGGTGAGGGTGGGATTGATCCTGAAGTCGACCCTGCAGCGGTAAGTTCCTTGGTCGTCGGCCTGGACGTGCTGGAGGGTGAGGGAGGCGGTAGTAGGGTGGAAGTTGGCGCGGCTACCGAGGTGTGAGGGATTCTTCCAGTGGTTAGCAGGGCCACTACGCACATCGAAACTGTGAACAGAGAAGAAACAACCGAAGTTAAGAGATGCAGAAGTTACACACACACACACACACACACACACACACACACACACACACACACACACACACACACACACACACACACACACACAGACACACACACATTCACTTTGCTATTACTCGGAATCGAGTATGACAATCATCCAGCTATGATACAATGATATGAGTTATTAGGGATGTCACCTAGGTTGGTGAGTTTTGAGGAGACTAAAGAGGCCGATAGGGGACCCACAGCTTTGACCACATTCGTTGCACATGTGGAAGGCTGTATCGAGTGCGGGAAGGGAGGTGGCAGCGTCTTTCCTACGTTGGCGTTTGTCTGCCTCGGTTTGTAGTTGGGCTAACTCAAAAGTATTGACACCTTATATGGTAATCCTACAAGCGTTACGATGTGGAGTAATCGACTCCCAGGTGAGGGGGTCGATTTGGCACTTTTTCAGATTTGTCTTAAGAATATCCTTGTACCTTTTCAATTGCCCGCTGGCGTTACGTTTATTATTTGTTATGTGACTGTAGAGTAGCTACTTTGGCAGTCTACTGTCATCCATGTGGGTAACATGGCCAGTCCAGCATAGCTGTTCATGGATAATGGTAGCCTCGATGCTCCTGCAGTTGGTGTCAGCAAGAGTACTGGCATTTGTTCTCTTGTCTTCCCAGGAAACTTGGAGGATGGAACGAAGACTACGTTGGTGAAAGTTTTCAAGTGCCTTGAGGTGCAGCTTGCATGTGACCCATGTCTCACAATATAACAGGGTTTGGAGAACCACTCCACTGCTCGATATACATGCAACTTTGTAGATAATTTCAGCTCCCTACAGCTGAAGACACGGTTTTGGAGTCCGCCAAAGGCTTGAGATGCACATCTGATCCGGTGCTGATTCTCTTCATCGATATCTACGGTGGTGGACAGGTCGGAGCCAAGATACCTAAAGTGGGTAACATTAGAGAGGGTAGTACCGTTAAGCTGGATGGATAGTGGAGGTGTGTCTGAACCTGGGGCAGGTTGAAAGGGAATCTGAGTCTTACGCACATTCACCTCAAGGCCGAAGTGCGCATACGCATCTGCGTAGGTGTTTAGGATCTCCTGTAGGTCGTGTTCAGTGTGAGCAACAAGTGAGGTCGTCTGCATACTGAAGTTCAGTAATAAAAGCTACCGACACCTTTGTTCTTGCCTGGAATCGTCTTATGTTGAAAAGATCCTGCTTCCCCCGGTACTCGATGTCCACCCTGCCGGCTAAATTGGCACTGGCACGAGTAAGGAAGGCAGCCAAGAAAATGAAAAAGAGAGTTGGTGCCAGTATACACCCTTGTAAAATCCCCGTTTGGATGGGAGAGAACTCAGACTGGGTGCCGTTGTGCAGCACACTGCCGTTCATGGTATCGTAGAGTTACCTCACATTAGTGATGAATTTTGGTGGGAAGCCAAAACAGCAAAGGGTCCACCAGAGGCCATGGTTAGGTCGATGAAAGCCATGTTCAGGTCACAATGCTGTTTTCTGCACTTTTCCCGTATCTGGCGGGCAGCAAAGATCATGTCAGTGGTGCCTCGTGATGGTCTAGAACCACATTGAGATTCTGGGAGGAAGTTTTCCACCTCAGGAAGGAATCTGTTTAGAAAGACTTCGGCGATAATCTTGCCAGCTACGGATAGCAGCGAGATCCCATGGTAGTTGCCACAGTCTGACCGATCTCCCTTGTTCTTATAAATATTGATAATTGAAGCATCTTTAAGAGCTTGGGGGTTTTCCTCCTTTTCCCATATATTCTCCAGGAGAGAGTGGAGATGGCTGGTAAGCAGAGGTCCCCCTGCTTTATACACTTCGGCTGGGATTCCACCAAGCCCTGAGGCTTTGGTATTTTTCATGTGTTTGGTGGCAGTAACTACCTAATCCAGAGATAGAGGATAGCTGAGGTGGGTCAGCTCTGGATGCCGAGGGACCTGCTGGGTAGTCAGGACATCCACATCGGTGTTTCGGTTGAACAATATATGGTAGTGCACTTTCCAGCGCTGAAGAAGGCCTTCATCGTCTTCAATTGTAAAGTTACCGTCAGATGAGTGAAGGGGGACTGCGCCACGAGTGGTTGGCCCATAAAATATTTTAATGAAATTGAAAAATTCGCACATCTTGTGCTTATCTGCATGTTTTTGTATTTCACATGCTTTTTTTTAAAACCAGTCATTCTTTAGAATTCGAAGTTCCTGCTGGGCTGCTGCTTTCTTCTTGCGGAAGGAATCAGCTTTGGTCTGAGACTGAGGGTTGTTTTGCCAGTCAGTAAAATCAGCACGTTTTTCATCGATGAGTACTTTGATTGCCGAGTCATTTTCATCAAACCAATCTTGGTGTATTGTTTTGATCTGACCTAGGGTCTCTCTGTAGGTTTTTGTCATAACAGTGTTGAGAGTATCCCATTCGGCACTGAGATTCGCGTTGTTTGCTGTTGGGTTGTTTATAAGCCCATGTTCGAGCTGCTCTCTGAAAGCATGTGCTACTGCTGGGTACCTCAAACGCTTAGTAATAAAACCTCTTCTGGACGCTTGCTGCCGTCACCGTTTTGGGGCGACGTGAAACGAGAGCTTGGCTCTGACAAGTCGATAATCAGTGTCACAGTGGTCTGAGCCACGCATGGCACGGGTGATGAGGACATCTCGGCAATCTCTTTCTCAGACAAAGATGTAGTCAATGAGATGCCAGTGTTTAGATCGTGGGTGTTGCCACGAACTCTTGAACTTGTCGGCCTGCCGAAACCAGGTATTGGTGATAGTGAGGCTGTGCGCAGCACAGGAGGAGGAGTAGGTCGTTGGCAGTAGCCTAGTCCATTTCTCCCTATGGATCCCTGCCAAATGCTAGCATCTCTGCCAACTCTGGCATTGGAGTCGCCAAGTGGCACAACCTTGTCTTCTCTGGGGATAGAGGTTAGCACGGTCAAGGTCGGTGTAAAAGGTCTCCTTGATGACATCCTCTGCATCTAGTGTTGGGGCGTATGCACTGATGAAAAAGGCATGACGTGATTGATTCAGTGGGACCCGAAGCGTTATGAGCAGCTCATTGATCCCTATAGACATTTCAGTTAGCCTGTGTAGGATGCGTTGGCAGATGGCAAAGCCAACTCCATAAATGCTGTTTGTCTCTGCAGCAGGCTTACTCTTCCAGAAGAAGGTATAGCCAGACCCTGTTCTGTAAGCTGGCCCTCATCTGGGAGCCGGGACTCACTGATGGCTGCTATGTCGATGTTATACCTAGCCAGCTGTTTTGCCACATGGGCAGTTCTTCTTTCAGGACGCTCATTTGTGTCAGTATCCAGAAGGGTCCTGATTTTATCTGTGTTTTCGACTGCATAAGGATGACCTTACTGGGTGCGGTTGCCCAGTCAGGTAGGGTTTTTAGTCAGGTATTGTTTAGGGCACATTTTCTAGCCCCCTCCCCAAGTGGGGTGAGCAGAGTGGCTCCTTGAAAGGGCTGCTTAGTCGCAGAGAAAGGATCAGATTGCACTGCTGCCTAGATAGCAGTGCATAAACGACCACCTTATCTGTGCCGCCCATGTGCATAGTTGTGACTAGATACTCCCGGGAGTCATCTCTGTCTGTCTCCGTCGCCACTCATCCGTCGCCATAGGACTTTTTGGGCTATAGGGGTTTTTTATAATGATGAAAAGTATGATGAACTGGATGATGACTGCGCTTGAGTTGATTTATGTGATGAGGCAGGATCGCAGGCTGCAACCACACATCTTGGCTCTCCATTTTCCTGATCCAGTGACGCAAGTGTTGGAACGACTGGGGAGAGGGAGAGTTGCAATGGACTGCCGATAGCCCAGTTTGTTGGGTTTCGCCTTAGTAGCCTCTCCATCAGGCATTGCCTTCGTCTGCCGACATAGTCGTTGGGTTTCCATGGTGGTCAACTCTTCCGCCTATACCGCCTTTGGGGGCTTTTTTATAGCTCTGTAAGCATGTCTGCCTAATGCGGGGCACCACCTTCAGATTTTTCTTTCAGGGGCTTACTCCCATAGCCAACCGAGGATAATCCGTAAGGCAGCGGGCAACAATGGTTGGTAGGCTCCCGAACGTGTCCACATGCCAGTGAGCCTATGGGCCTTCCCTCTGGGGCCCACTGCTACTTCGAGATCCCCTGCTGGTCTAGCCTGGGCCCACGAAGCACCCAGTTATCGCGTGTTGCCACGATGAAGCACAGAAGACTTGATGGTGAAGAGGCTCTGAACTGGCAGGGGACGACTTATGCAAGTTGCTGCCCTGTTCGCCACGAGGGCTAGTCAGCGGTGGCAGATGGAAGCGCGAGGGAGCAAGCAGTGCTTACACCTTAACACTAACATAGTACTGCCACACTAGTTGCATTACACCACCATGTGTGGCGCAATCAAATACAAACAAACACACACACACACGCACTACTATTACTACTACTACTACTACTACTTTTTTTTTTTTTTACATGGCCTCCATCCTCCCCCAAGAGCCACACCTTCGCCGCCATTTTATTACCTTAAAATTAAATATCCTAATCCATCAGTAGCTATCCTAGTTGTGTTGAGTTAGTTGAGCCGCAGATCTACTGTATGCGGCATTCAGTGACTGTTACCTCATAGTCAATATCTGCAACTGTTGTCGGCTTTGGGGCCGATGTTCTCGTTCCCTTGAGGCAGAGCAAAGCAGACCTAAGGAGAGAGAAGGGCAGTCGACATCTCATCCAGGCTGTAACATAACTTCTGGGCTGCTGCTTCTGTTCGGACAGCACCTCCGCGACTCTGGCATAGAAGCATCTTGCACTTGGTTTCATCCCACCAGAGGTTGTGATCACCAGAGGAGTGAAGCTGCCTTGATCAACGTTCTGAATTCTCTGGCCGTAGCCCTTATCTTGTCGTTCTCGTTCCTCCTGTGTGCAGCATCGATAGCTAAGTTACGGTGACATGCGGCCATGGGATAAAAAATCTTGATGTCAAAGAAGGCTCGCTGTCCCTGAGTCCAGAATCCTCGAGCACTGGCGTCAACACGGGGCTCGTTGGATGTGTTCGAAGTCCTATGTTGGAAATTCTCACCGTCCAATGGAGGGAGGGTCGGTTCTATCCTGACATCACAGCAGATTTCCTTCAACCTATTTGCTGAGATCCCTTACTTCGTCAGGCCTCATACATATGAAGCCCCATTTCTTGCATACCATGGCGTGATCGACGTCATAGGAAGAGCCACACATGCATTGGGAGGGCAAACCTTCTACTGGCCTACCGCACCTTAGAGCAATGGCATCTGTAAATTCCTGTTTATTGAGACTGAAATCATTTGCCCTTATCGGTAACGTAGTTAACCAGTTCGAGGCGCCCACCTCCTGCGTTATAGCTAAGTTTTTTTCAAATTCTCTGGTACTTGCAGCATCAGTTGCTGCAACTTATCACTTTGGCCGTGCTGTCGTTCTCTCGTAATGGACTGTCGAATCTTGTTTACTTCATGGTATCCACCTTACCTGTTGCATTCTGAGCTATTATGTGGTCAGTGAGGGCTGCCGTAAGCTTAACTGAGTTTTGATGTTCGGTGGCAGCAATCTCCTCTGGATTGGTCAATCCCATTCCTCCCAGTCTCGGTGGTAGTGCAAGGAGTGATGTTTCTGTCGGGGTTAAGTGAAGATGTTTCACTAATTTGGGAATGAAATTGACGTTGATAGCTTCTTCCAGAGGGTGGAGGAGGGGTCCGATATCAGGGATAGTGCACATCAGGTAGTTCCAGCGATGCTTGACTCCATGGGTGAATGCCGCAAAAGCCGCATGTGGCTCTGTTGTTAGCAATATCAGACAGAGCTTGGATTTCCCTGACCCACTCATTCACCTTTCCTGTTACGTACTCGGTCTTGAAGTCCATCGTGCTGATAAGTGCGCCTAGGTGTCTTTGGCCATCCTTTGTTATTTGGCCTCACTTACTACTACTACTACTACTACTTTGCTGTCACTCGGGAACAAGTATGACGATTATCCATTTATGATGCAATGATAAGTCACCTTCGTTGGTGAGCTTTGAGGTGACTCGAGAGGCCGATACGGGACCAGCAGGATTGTCCACAGATGTCGCACACGTGAAGGGGTACATCTAGTACGATAGGGGCGGCGCCAGCGTCTTTCCGGCGCTGGCGTTTGTCTGCCTCGGTTTGCAGTCACGCTAACTCGAAAGTATTGACACCTTCTCGTGTCATGCTCCTCCAAGCGTTATGGTGTGAAGTGATCGTCTCCCAGGTGAAGGGCTCGATTTGGCACTTTTTCACGTTTGTCTTAAGACTATCCTTATACCTTTCCCGTTGTCCACCAGCTTTACGGTTACCATTCGTTAGGTGACTGTAACGTAGCTGCTTTGGTCGTGTACTGTTGTCCATGCGGGTAACATGGCCAGTCCAACGTAGGTGTTCATGGATAATGGTAGCGTCATGCTTCTACAGTTGGTGTCAGCGAGAATACTAGCATTTGTTCTTTCGTCTTCCAGCAAACTCGGAAGATGGAACTTATATTACATTGATGAATGACACACACACACACACACACACACACACACACACACACACACACACACACACACACACACACACACACACACACACACACACACACACACACACACACACACACACACACACACACACACACACACACACACACACACACACACACACACACACACACACACACACACACACACACACACACACACACACACACACACACACACACACACACACACACACACACACACACACACACACACACACACACACACACACACACACACACACACACACACACACACACACACACACACACACACACACACACACACACACACACACACACACACACACACACACACACACACACACACACACACACACACACACACACACACACACACACACACACACACACACACACACACACACACACACACACACACACACACACACACACACACACACACACACACACACACACACACACACACACACACACACACACACACACACACACACACACACACACACACACACACACACACACACACACACACACACACACACACACACACACACACACACACACACACACACACACACACACACACACACACACACACACACACACACACACACACACACACACACACACACACACACACACACACACACACACACACACACACACACACACACACACACACACACACACACACACACACACACACACACACACACACACACACACACACACACACACACACACACACACACACACACACACACACACACACACACACACACACACACACACACACACACACACACACACACACACACACACACACACACACACACACACACACACACACACACACACACACACACACACACACAAGCACGTACACAACCCCTCCACACACACACACACAAGCACGTACACTACATCCTTGACCACCGAAGGGTCAAGACGTACCTGGCGCTCCTCTCCGAGCAGCCAGGTCAACTGTTATGTTGGCCCATACCAACTCCCTCCCCTGAACCCTCCTCCCCACCGGAATATCAACATGTTCTCGCCAGAAGTTACTATTTCATTTAGGAAAGAAATGGAACCAGTGTTAAACAGAGGTGAACAGTGGTGAACAGTGCTTAAGTCAGTGAGAACAACTCAACAGTAACAGTGGTACCCAAGTTGACCTTTCACACAGTGAGGTCCCAGGTACCCAGTGATAACAGCCCGTGAGACCCAACTACCAGCGATGTGTTAATCCGTCTACGATAGGAAGGCCTGGAACCACACCTCACTCATATAACACCATCTGTGAGAGAATTACTACACCACGTGAGGCCCCTCATAACACCATATGTGAAGGAGTTACTACACCACGTGAGGCCCCTCATAACACCATCTGTGAGGGAATTACTACACCACGTGAGGCCCCTCATAACACCATCTGTGAGGGAATTACTACGCCATGTGAGGCCCCTCATAACACCATCTGTGAGGGAATTACTACACCACGTGAAGCCCCTCATAACACCATCTGTGAGGGAGTGAAACACCATCTACTACTACACCACGTGAGGCCCCTCAAAACATATCTGTGAGGGAATTGCTACACCACGTCAGGCCCTCATAACACCATCTGTGAGGGAACTACTACACCACGTGAGGTCCCTCCTAACACCATCTGGGAGGGAGTTACTACACTACGTTTTTGCTGTTCAACACCTACATTAATCTGTATGTTCACTGTATGTTCCTTTACCTTTCTCTAACGAAGGCTTTTGTTAAACCACCAATGTATGTAATAAGTCATTTTATGTCCAATGTATATTTTTCAGCCTTCGGGCTGCAGAACTTTTTCAATAAACCGTTAATTATTATTATTATTAATACACACACACACACACACACACACACACACACACACACACACACACACACACACACACAGAAACACACACACACACACACACACACACACACACACACACACACACACACACACACACACACACACACACACACACACACACACACACACACACACACACACACACACACACACACACACACACACACACACACACACACACTGTTACAAGTTATGAACTTTCCCACACACGGTCAAAATACCGTTGACTTTATCTTAACTCACTTAGCGGACTAGTACCAACCACCTCAACCAATGCCTCCTATCGGGTGTAGCACACACCTATCAGTGCTCTGGTCTCTAGCTGCCACTACCAGCCAAATACAGAGACCCTACCTCAAGACCTACAGGCCGATTACCTACTCTGCAGTGCGTCTCTTCGGGCAGTGGATAGTTCACCATCCTTAGACTGAAGTATCAGTGTGGATGACGTGGACACCATATGGATAAATTATACCAACACACCACGGAAGCTCACCACCACTTCTTCCGTCAGATCACACCCAGCTGACTTGCTCTGGATCACACCTCGGATCAAAAAACTTATGCAACAGAGAGACAGCGCCTTTTATCTCAATGACTAAGGGTCCCTTCGGAACCAGGTCATCCGCGAAATACACACCGCAAAGAAGTCCCACTACCCAACCAAGTTGCAACACCTGAAGCAGACCAACCTCAGTCAGTGGTATGGTGAGCTTAAAGAACTCTGTAGACTAAACAAAAAGACACACCCTCTCCCCTCCCTTAGCCATCTCACTAGTGGTGACACAGCTGAGTAATCAAACGACCATTTTGCAACTATATGTCAGACGCTCCCCCGGCTTGATACAACCAGTCTCCCTGCTTACCTCCCAGCCCCCTTTCCCACCGACTTAGTGGAAGACCTCATATGTGTCACCAGTGCCCAAATCAACCAGCCAACAATCCGTAAATGAGCTACGACCCATTGCAATCACCCCAATACCCAGTTTAATCTGAGAAAATTTCGTGTTTGACTGGGCTTATGCTGATATTACAGGGCCATAGATCTTCAGCAATTTGGCAATATGAAAACTTCCTCCACTACTCACTGTTTTGCCAGGTTTCTTGACTACATATACTGCCATCGGGAAAAACGAAAGACGTCTGTGGCTGTCGCCTTCATTGACTTCACCAAAGCATTTGACTTAGTCGACCACAATTTAATCATCGACAAAGCTATCGACCTCGGGTTTCGAAGAAGTCTTATACCAGGGCTTACGGACTTCCTCAGTGACCGATGCCAAGCCTTACGCTTCTGAGGGGATGTCTCCACTTTTCAGTCACTCACCTATGGCGCCCCCCAAGGCACCAAGACGGGACCGCTCTGCTTCCTTAAGCTCATCAATGATGCCGTAAGAGAAACCCCCGCTAGCTGGAAATATGTCGACGACCCCACCATTGGGATCAGTGTCAACAACTCGGCTCCAGACTATACCACCCTCCAGGATTTATTGAACAGTCTCCAAAATTGGCACACCAACAACAACGTCACCATCAACCATACCAAGACCATGGTTATGCACATTAGACTCTCCTCCGACGTTGTCCCACCCCGTTCCATTACCGTAGGCCCCAACATACTTCAGGTTGTAGACTCCACTAAGCTCCTCAGCGTCACTATAGATAACAAACTAAATTGGAAAACACACGTCAGTGAAATTGTCAAACTGGATAGTTTCCGTCTCCACCTCCTCCGCCGACTCAAGTCCCTCGGAGTTCCTGCGCCCGAGCTCCTCAGTGTTTACTCAACATTCATACTTCCCAAGCTCACCTAAGCCTCCCCTGCCTGGTCTTCCTTCCTAAATGCCACACAACGTAAACACCTAGAAAAAGTGCAAAAGAGGACATGCAAGATTATTCTCTCCCCTTCCTACTCCACATATCAAGAAGTGCTAACACACTGACCCTCTCGGTTCTCTCTGACCATCACCCCGACCTCATCTGCAAATTTGGTGAGAAGCTTCTGCACCATCCACGACACCGGCTCCTACTACCACCCGAGATCCATCGTCCGCGAATTTCTGTTCAACACCACAACCGCATCCAGGCCATACGAGCACATACTGGTTGCTATAAGAACAGCCCAGTCCCAACCAATGTAAAAATTATCAATAACTTGTAATCAACCAGTGTATTCACTTCCAGTCAATTTTACATTTTTGCTCTGTCACTATGTTGAAATGTCCTGTAGTATGACCTTCTACCCACCTAGTTATTATATATCATAATTGTATCACATACGTTACTTGTATATTATTTGTCAACCAAGAGAACCAGTCCCCAATTATGTAACTGTATATTTTCAGCATTCAGGCTGCCATGCTCTTTCAATAAACCGTTAATTATTATTATTATTATTATTATTATCATTATTATTATTATTATTATTATCATTATTATTATTATTATTATTATTATTATTATTATTATTATTATTATTATTATTATTACTACTACTTCGTGTCACCCGGAATCCAGTTATTATATAAGGATATGAGTTGTAAATGATGTCACCTTCGCTGGTGAGCTCTGAGGTGGTTCAAGAGGGCTACATCTAGAGCGGGAAGGGCGGCGGCAGCGTCAATCCGGCGCTGGCGCTTATCTGCCTCGGTATGCAGTCAGGCTAACTCGAACGTATTGACACCTCGTGTGGTGCTCCTCCATGCGTTACGATGTGGAATGATTGTCACCCAGGTGAGTGGGTCAATTTGGCACTTTTTTCAGGTGTGTCTTAAAGCTGTCCTTACAAAAAAAATGGAAAAAGTAAACAAATCAAGAGTGAGACACGATATATTTATGTTGTGTTGTCAAACTAAGAGAAACAATTGAGACCCTGCAATTGTGTATAAATGAGGCAGAAAGTCAGATCAGCAACCTGGGACTTGGTCACAATATTTCTGTTGCCATATAGCAGCAGGGTCTACCATTAGGCAACACATTAAGTTTCCAGTACCTTCCCAGACGGTAGTACCTCCCTACATGTTCATTATAACAAAATGTTTACTATAACTTCATGTTCACTATATCGACATGTTCAATATAACAAAATGTTCACTCTCACATGTTCACTAAAACGGGTTCACTACATCAACCTGTTCACATCATATATCAGGTGCCTACAAGAAAGCTCAGGCTCTCATCTGGCTCAGCCATGTTAATATTATGATTTTTAATCGACTCTGTATCTGTGTTCTTCTGGCTAAATAAACTGTTTCAAAATCAATAAATTCACTGTAACAGGTTTACTATAACTATGTGTTCACCATAACCGGTTCACTAAAGCTAGTTCACTATAACATGCTCATTATAATTACATGTTCACTATATCAACAGGTTCACTATAACTATATGTTTACGAAAACAGGTTCACAATATCAAAAAGTTCACGACAACTACATGTGCACTATAACAGTAGGGTGTGTCATAGAGGGAAGATCAGCTAAACTAATGGCCCATCACTTTTTTGGTAGATTTTAGTGTATATAAACAGAAAATAATTTCAGTTTCAATATTTTGCAACCTTTACAGGTAAATTTTAGCGGAAATTTATCGAAAAATCTAACGTACAGCTGCATTAGTGCATTACACTCAAATAGTGAACATTGCTTTCTGACTTCATTCTTAACAACCCAACTAACAATATTTTTTCTGTTTCAGATTCTGATGCATTTATAAGTTCATAATATTTGCGATGGCGGCTTGTGTCAGGGAATGAGGAACCAAAATCCGTTTTGCTATCTCAGTCACTATCTTGGGTCTGAGAGCTCCTGAAGTCGGTTGCCTACATTGAGATGCCATGAGATATGGTGTTTTAATCAGGCAAATCAGTGAAAAGAACCAAAGAACTTACACAAAACAAAGACATTGCCAGTGATATGACCAAAGCTGTCTTGGCACAGTACACTCCTGGCTAACACCTCCTCAGTTCAAGCCCAGTCATAACAACAACAAAGTCAGAAGAAGATTAGTGAGAGACTCATAGCTGTTGTTGGGAAAAGGCAAGAGATATCTCTTGGGAGAGGAAAACTTGCAGTTATACAGCTTTGCTAAAGCAATCGACCAGTTATTTGACATAATTACTTGCAAGTGCCCAATTGTTCTCTGTCCTGAGTTTGGATGCGTGATCGTGACTGTAAACTGAGCCCCACATCTCCTGTATCGTAAGCGTGAACTGAAGATTCCTGTGATCGAACTGGCATTTGTCAAAAGCACACAGAGAGAGAAGATCATCAGTATAGGTGCTCTCATGATTTCTAGCCAAGATATTCCCGGAGTCCAAGGACAGGAGGCTGCCACAGAGAGACAGAAGAGGAGAAGAGTTGCTGAGGAAAAAGAGACTTGAGAAGGCCCAGGGTGAGGTAAAAAGGCCGATGATTTTGGAGTCAAGCTGATTCAGGAGTTTAATGATTTCCCCATGGCTGATCCGAGTGCTGACCAGGAGAATGGGTGACTTGTCCCAACCCAGGTAAATAATGATCCCAAACCTTCCAGGCATAAGATTCGAAATAGGAAAGATATCCTGAGCATAGCTCTGGCCAGCATGCGACACCACACTGGTCTCAGAGAAACTGCAGAGATAGCAACAGCTGCCTGGATTGACGGTGGTTTGATAACACCTGATGATGTTCACCTGGTGATAGATCATAACAAAAGTAAGGAGAGCTCAGGAGAAACTTGTCAGTAACCTAGAAGAGGAGTTTGATAAGGGATAAGAGAAAATGGAATCAATTGTTTGTTCTTTTGATGGGAGAAGGATGACACCAAAGTGTCTATGAAAGTTGGAGATTCTGGACAAGTTGTTCCCCTGCCATGGTGAAGGAGGAACACTACTCCCGCTGCAGTGAACCAGAGGGAAGCATTTGTGGCATTTCACTCCAGAGAAAGATGACATCAGGAAACCAGCTGAGATAGTGCAGATAACACTGTGAACTGGCTCAGAGAGAGAGGAACGTAGACCAGACCTCTGCAGGCCATTGAGGGACAGCACCAACACGAACACAGGGTGGCAAGGGGGTCAGTACAGTGGATAGAGCGGAAGATTGGGAGGAAGCTGGTCTGGGATTGTTTGTGACCTTCCACAATCAACGAGTTGCCACTCAGACATCTGATCCAGGAGCTGATGGCAAGAGACTCTTTCAAACAACAGATGGTCTGGTCCTCTTGGCAAGATGCTGGACCTGCCACTGAGTTAGAAATAAATCCGAGCTTTGAAAAAATCACAGTTGGCCTCCACTCGTTGAGCTTGCACATACTGTCATTGACGACCTGAGTACTGACCAGTAATACTCATGGTTACATGATTTGCAGTGCCATCAAAAACTGGGGTCATGCCTGATAGACTTGCTACCTGCAGATAGGTCCAGTCTCACATCTCTAGGTGGCTCACAACGGCTCTCTGTGGTTCTGCAGAATGGGTCGCTCATCATAAACTGAAAGGGAACCAGCTTCACAACCTGAGACTTATTGTCCAATTCATCAGAGTGTCTACTTTCTGCCAAACTGGTTCAACACCGCTGTCAAGTCAACACTCTCCGAAGGTCCGAGGCATGTTCTCTTCCAGCTTGAGCCCCTGAGGAGTCAGCCATGCAGCGCTTGTTCAGATTGTGGAGCAGGCTGTGAGGAGATCTTCCTGGTATGCTCATCCTGAGGCAGTTCTGCAGACAATGCCTGCAGTAAGGATGAGGAGGAGAGAAGAGTGGCAGTCAAAAAGATCTTGATATGAGACTTAAGAGAGATCTAAGTATGACGAATCAGGCTGGTGACGATCTCCTTCAGGGTCAGGAAGGCTCCTGAAGTCAATCTAGGTGTCAAGACCCTCACCGATCTCATAGATCTGGATAACATCTAGGCTGGCAGTGAGCCCCTCTACCTGCAGCCTCACCACGTTCAAGCCAGAGCTTCCTGACAACCCCATGCATGTCCCTGCCTGGCCCTCGCACACCCAGAGTATAGAGCTGCTGTGTACAGCAAGTGAGCGAGGCCAGCAGTCACGCGGTACAGCCACAGGAGAGGAGGGAAGGCATTCGAGCTCAGGTGTCAGCAGGGAGGTGATGAGTAGAAACAGAAGCAAGAAAGACATGTTCTCTATGGTGCAGCAAAATACCGGGTCGTAGTAGTAAAACCGGTTTTTGTATTTGATGATTTTGTTTTCTAAAGGAATATTAAATTTAATAAATGTGTCAAGATCATTCGTTTCACTATTATTCCTGATCATTTTCATCCTCATAAATTAACCTGATACATTTTTCTACTTCTTTAAATAAGCCATTTAGTGGTGTTGGTAAAGGGTGGGAATACTGAATTTCTCTATAAGATTTCAAGTTAAAATTTACCTAGCAAAAATAAAAAACTTTTCAAATCTGAAGATATCACATGATTCTGCACATAGAACTACATCATTAATAACATGGGTCGATTTTTTCAAACTCAAAAAAATTTTGCCTGCATGACACACCCTACTATAACAGGTTTGTCAAGTATCAACAGGTTCACTATAACTAAATGTTCACTATAACAGGTTTACTATATCAACAGGTTCACAATAACTAAATGTTCACTATAATAGTAGGGTGTGTCATAGGAGGGAAGATCAGCTAAAACTAATGGCCCATCACTTTTTTGGTAGATTTTAGTGTATATAAACAGAAAATAATTTGTTTCAATATTTTGCAACCTTTTGCTAGGTAAATTTTAGCGTGAAATTTATCGAAAATCTAACGTACAGCTGCATTAGTGCATTACATAAGCAATTAAAATGGTGAACATTGCTTGACTTCATTCTTAACAACCCAACTTACAATATTTTTTTTCTTGTTTCAGATTCTCATGCATTTATAAGTTGATAATTAATTTTGCGATGGCTGCTTGAAGCCAGACGAGGAACCAAAAATCCAGCCATCTCAGTCACTATCTTGGGTCTGGGAGAGAGCCCTGAAGTCGGAGCTGCCTACATTGAGAGATGCTTTGAGATATGGTGTTTAATCAGGCAACCAGTGAAAAGAACCAAAGAACTTACACAAACAAAGACATTGCCAGTGATATGACCAAAGTTGTCTTGGCACAGTACACTCTGGCTAACGCCTGTCTAAGCCTCCAGTCATAACAAGTCAGAAGAAGATTAGTGAGAGACTACAGTCAGTTGGGAAAAAGGCAAGAGATATCTCTTGGGAGAGGAAACTTGCAGTTATGACAGCTTTGCTACAACTGACCAGTTATTTGACATAATTATTTGCAAGTGCCCAATTGTTCTCTGTCCTGAGTTTGATGCGATCGTGACTGTAAATCCGAGGCCCACATCTCCTGTATTTGCAAGCGTGAACTGAAGATTCCTGTGATCGAACTGGCATTTGTCAAAGCACAGAGAGAGAAGACTGGCAGTATAGGGGCTCTCTATGATTTCTAGCCAAGATATTCCGGAGTCCAAGAGACAGGAGGCTGCTACAGAGAGACAGAAGAGGAGAAGAGTTGCCGAGGAAAAGAGACTTGAGAAGGCCCAGGGTGAGGTAAAAAGGCCGATGATTGAGTCAAGCTGATTCAGAGTTTAATGACGTCCCCATGGCTGATCCGAGTGCTGACCAGAGAATGGTGACTTTGTCCCTAACCCAGAAAAATAATGATCCCAAACCTTCCAGGCATAAGATTCGAAATAGGAAAAGATATCCCGAGCATAGCTCTGGCCAGCATGCGACACCACACACTGGTCCCAGAGAAACTGCAGAGATAGCAACAACAGCTGCCTGGATTGACGGTGGCTTGATAACACCTGATGATGTTCACCTGCGATAGATCATAACAAAGTAAGGGAGAGCCTGGTGGAGAATCCCACAAGTGAACCTAGAAGAGGAGCTTGACAAGGGATAAGAGAAAATGGAATTAATTGTTTGTTCTTGATGGGAGAAGGGATGACACTAAAGTGTTCATGAAAGTTGAGATTTCACGTTGTTCCCGCCATGGTGAAGGGGGCTGAGGAACACTACTCCCAAGGCAGTGAACCAGGAGGGAAGTATTTGTGGCATTTCACTCCAGAGAAAGATGACATCAGGAAACCAGCCGAGATAGTGGCAGATGCTACCTTTAAACCTGGCTCAGAGAGAGTGAACGTAGACCAGGACCCTGCAGGCCATTGAAGGGGACAGCACCAACACAGGGGTGGCAAGGGGGTCATACAGTGGATAGAGATGGAAGATTGGGAGGAAGCTGGTTCATTGTTTGTGACCTCCACACCAACGAGTTGCCACTCAGACATCTGATCCAGGAGCTGGATGGCAAGACTCTTTCAAAACAACAGATGGTCTGGTCCTCTTGGCAAGATGCTGACTCTGCCACTGAGTTAGAAATAAACTGAGCTTTGAAAATCACAGCTCGTCCTCCACTCGTTGAGCTTGCACATACCGTCATTGACGACCTGAGTACTGACCAAGTACTATGGTTACATGATCGCAGTGCCATCAAAACTGGGGTCATGCTTCCAATAGACTTGCTTTACCTGCAGATAGGTCCAGTCTCACATCTCCCAGGTGGCTCACAAATCGGCCTCTTCAGGTTCTGCAGGTGAATTTGGGTCGCTCATCATAAACTGAAAGGGAACCAGCTTCACAACCTGAGACTTATTGTCCAATTCATCGTGAGTGTCTACTTGCCAAATTGGTTCAACACCAAGGTCGCTTCATCGTTCTCCGAAGGTCTGAGATATGCTCTCTTCCAGCTTGAGCTCCTGAGTGAGCCAGCCAAGGAAGGTTGTTCAGATTGTGGAGCAGACTGTGAGGAGAATTTCCTGGTATGCCGCTATCCTGAGGCAGTTCTGCGGTGACAATGCTCTGCAGTAAGGGATGAGGAGGAGAGAAGAGGGTAGCCAAAAAGATCTTGGATATGAGACTTATGAGAGGATCTAAAGGCGATGAATTGTTGGTGATATTTATGATATCACGTGTTACAACCAGGAGAGGAGGAAGGCTACATCCGAGAGGCTCAGGTGGTCCTTCAGGGAGGTGATGAGTAGAAACAAGCAAAGAAAAGACATGTTCTCTATGGTGTGCAACAACACCGGGTCATCATTATTAAAACCGGTTTTTGTATTTGATGATTTGTTTTCTAAAAAGGAATATTAAATTTAATAAATCGTCAAGATCATTACCAGTTTTCATATTCTGGATCATTTCATCCTAATAAAATTAACCTGATACACATTTACTTTACTTTAAATAAGCTATTTAGTGGTGTTGGTAAAAGGGTGGGAATACTGAATTTTCATAAGATTTCAAGTTAAAATTTACCTAGCAAAAAATGAAAACTTTTCAAATCTGAAGATATCAAATGATTCTGCACATAGAACTACATCATCAATACCATGGGCCGATTTTTCAAACTCAAAAAAAAAAACTTCGCCTCCGTATGACACACCCTACTATAATAGGCTCACTATATCATCAGACGCACTATATCAATAGGTTCACTATAACTGCATGCTCATTATAACAGGTTCACTATAATTACATGCTCATTATAACAGGTTCACTAAAACTACATGCTCATTTTAACAGGTTCACTATAACTACATGCTCATTATAACAGGTTCACTATAACTAAATGCTCATTATAACAGGTTCATATAACTACATCTAATATACTATAGGACTAGGCATGTGTCTGTTTGTGTGTCTGTTCTGGGCAGCCGAAACGGCACAATCGTTTTTCATCAAACTTGGTGGAAAAATCGCAAAAAAATCGTAGAGTGGAACAAACCTGGTCCCATGTCGATGGTTTCTTTAGGAAGGCATTAATTAACCATTTTTATTTATGCTGGCAAAAGATGTCGCTGTACGCTGTCTGCCGGCCGGACGATTGCAGTTATCGTACGGCTCCCTCCTCCTCCCCCACTTTTTTTCTTAGCCTACTTTTTTTTTAATGTTGTTTGGATTAATAAAGGAAGGAATATGAGTAAATAGATGATTAAAGAAGGGGGAAACAGAAAATAGTTAGAGATAACAGGTGGGGGGGAGCTGATTTTCATCATGCATCTGGATGCACAGTTTCAACGTTACCAGACGACCTTACAGCTACAGTGTATACTTATTCCTGTGGGTGACTGTACATGGAAAAAGAGAAGAGATAAAAAGATAATAACAGGAATGCATGGAGAAGATGATTACAATAGAAAGAGGGTGAATATAGACAGTGAAACAGACAGGAGGTTGACAAAAATAGACAGATTAATACATGCACAAACAGACAATATGGCAACTAACATGACAGACAGACAGACAGACACACGCCAACAACGGATAAGACAGACAGATTTGACGACAGAAAGAGTAGAGACGGGCTTACATTCAAACACTACGCAGAAAAACAGCCAGTTGTGATGGCAATAGAGAGGATGGATAGACTCAAGACAGATTAGAAGGCATTCATAAACAAGAATACACCAAATTGACCATAGCTGCGTCAGTGAGGGTAGGAGGTCTTACATCCACCAGCGTAAATAATAAGACGCATTGAAAAGTAACACCCTCGCGCGGAAAGAACATCGATGGTCGGTCAGTCATGTGAGATGGGCCTAAAACTGACTAATGTAGATGATGACTATGATGACTTAACACAGGTGATGACTTAAGCAGATGGTGACTAATCTAACAGGAATCAAGGTCACTTCTCTTCATAATATAATTTATCTTGGAATGATACTCGGTGATTCAAATAATTATTTTTTTCTTCTGATTTTAACCTCTTCTTTTGGAGAATATTTCTTTAACTAATTATTCTAACCTTTATTCTATTCCTTCTTATAGTATATTAGATTCTGTAGGTATCACGACCACGACCATGATTATAACAACCACGACCATGATTATAACAACCAGGACCATGAATATAACAACTACGACCATGATTATAACAACCACGACCATGATTATAAGAACCACGGCCATGATTATAACAATCATGACCATGATTATAACAACCACGAACATCTGGAAAACGATGATGTTGTATGCCGTCAGCTGGATGGCGGTTGCGCGCTAGCCAAGCACGAGCATTCGAACTTTCACGCCTTGGTAAACTGTACCACCGGACTCACCACCGGGCACGAAGTGCCCACGATCACTTGTCTAATATATTACAGGACTAGGCGTGTGTCTGTCTGTGTGTCTGTCAGTTTGTGTGTGTGTCTGTTCTGGGCAGCCGAAACGGCACAATCGTTTTTCATCAAACTTGGTGGAAAAATCGCAAAAAAATCGTAGAGTGGAACAAACCTGGTCACATATCGATGGTTTCTTTAGGAAACCATTAATTAACCATTTTATTTACGCTGGAAAACGATGCAAGTCTACGGACTTGGCGCACCCTCATTCGCTGTACGCTGTCAGCCCACGATTGCAGTTTTCCTACGGCTCCCTCCTTCTCCCCCCACTTTTTTTCTTAGCCTACTATTTTTTTAATGTTGTTTGGATTAGTAAAGGAAGGAAGATGAGTAAATAGAAGAATAAAGAAATGGAAACAGGAAATAGTTAGAGATAACAGGTGGGGGGTAGCTGAGTTTCATCATGCGTCTGGATGCGCAGTTTCAACGTTACCAGACCATTTTCGGACCTTACAGCTACAGTGTATACAATATACTTATTCCTGTGACAGTACAATACAGTACAATACCATACAATACCATTCAATTCCATACCATGCAATGCAATACACAACGAACTATAAATTTTTGTAAGAATAAAACATAATTATATAGATATGTAAGACTCACAACTTGATAAGATATCCGTAACACATTAGCTATTGGAAATGTGATTAAATGTTTTTTTATTAATCCAGTGTGAAATGTATCATTATTGGTGGTACAATCCTAATGGTCTCTAATCCAGTTGATTAAGCGAGATTAATCTGGGTTTATTGAGATTAAAGATAAGGTGTGGGGTTTATTCTACCTATCTTAGTCTCAGGTATGACCCTTATTATAACAATCACGACCATGATCATAACAACTAGGGCCATGATCATAACAACCACGACCATGATTATAACAACCACGACCATGATTATAACAACCACGACCATGATTATAATAACCACGACCATGATTATAACAGCCACCACCATTATTACAACAACCAAGATCATGATTATAACAACCACGACCATGATTATAACAACCACGACATTGATTATAACAACCACGACTATGATTATAACAACCACGACTATGACCATAACAACCACGACCATGATTATAACAACCACGTCCATGATTATAACAACCACGACCATGATTATAACAACCACGACCATGATTATAACAACCACGACCATTATTACAACAACCACGACCATGATTATAACAACCACGTCCATGATTATAACAACCACGACATTGACTATAACAACCACGACTATGATTATAACAACCACGACTATGATTATATCTCCCACGACCATGATTATAATAACCACGACCATCTGGAAAACGATGTCGCTGTACGCTGTCAGCCGGACGGCGGTTGCGGGCTAGCCAAACACTAGCGTTCGATCTTTCACACCTTGGTAAACTGTACCACCGGACTCGCCACCAGGCACGAAGGGCCCACGATCACTTGTGTTCACTATAACAGGTTCACTATAACTAAATGCTCATTATAACATGTTCACTATAACTACATGTTTACTATAACAGCTTTAATATATCAACATGTTCACTATATCAACAGGTTCATAATGACTGCATGTTCACTAAAACATGTTCACTATAACGGGTTCACTATATCAACAGGTTCACTACAACTAACTACACACTCTCACTTAACCTAGCCAAAATTAACCTTAACCTAACTCGATTTGGGTCCATGTTGGGCGCGTGTGTGTGTGTGTCTGGGTGTGTGTGTGTCTGACCACTTTCAACAGGTAAAGAACTCAGAAAGAGTTATGCGAAAGGGAAAATAAATCAATTCCGCCAACAGATGAAAATTGTTGTATGGAAAATGATTTTACTCAGAAAAATATACAGTCAAACCGGAGTGTCATATGCAGTACATTTTCCATTACACAAGTATGAAATATATATTTAGTCGCTGAAATATTTAGGTGTCAGATAATAATTCCGCGTTTCATACCCGGGTTTTATTATTTTTTTTTAGTCAGAATTCAAAATACAAATAATTTATGAAACAGCAATTCTAGTAACACTATCAGCGTATTTCATATATTTTGGTTAATGACTGTATTGTATAGTTAGTGGTATGTGAACCATTGTGTAGTGGTATGTGAACCATTGTATAGTGGTATGTGAACCATTGTGTAGTGGTGTTTGCACAATTCTACCCTGGTATGTGATGCACTTAGTTCTTTATACAACTACAGTAGAATTGCATTAAGAATGAATTTCAGAACGACTTTTTCGTAACCCTCCCATATATACCTAAAACAGAAAACAATACATACTCGTATATCAGAGCAGTAAAGAAAAATGAATGACAACGGGTGAAGGAGAAATGTGTGTGTGTATTTGTGATAGTTGTTTTGGTATCATATTAATTGTTTTAATTAAGTTCTGGAACTCTTTAAGTGGCTGGGTTTGATGTAAACACTTCTTGTTGTTTTCTTGTTTATCGTAGAAGCAGCTATATACACAGATATAATCTGAGAGAATAAATTATGAATTCTCTCCAGGGAAGTGTTGTGAATACACTTTGAGATAACACTTGAGTTAAGTGTCTCTTCCCTGTTCAAGTGGTAAGAATCTACTGTCACTGGCCTCTCCGTCTCAGAAAGAGGCATGGGAGTGAGCCAGCTGACTTGACCTGTTGTCGTCAACACCAGGTTGACTCATTGTTGAATAACTTGGTGAATAAGTTGGTGTTATTCATTTGGGTGAATATTTATACAAAGCAAAGATGCTGTTTCATATTAGCTTTTAATTCCAGCTACCATGCATTAAGGTTATATATATATATATATATATATATATATATATATATATTTACAGACCCAATCTCCATTGCACACGAAAGGACAGAGCCCGCTGGACCACCAGGATACTGAAATAGTAGCCACACAAAGCCTGTTCAACGAGCTTATGGAGTATTGTGAGATCACCTGACGTAGGTGTCAGAATAACGTTTTACCAAATCCGGCATGAAGTATATATATGGATCCTGTTTGAAGCAGGATTTGGAAACGTTACTCTGACCACCTCACCATTGATCACGGGTAGTCCCAAGTTCATGGTGCCATAAGCTCGTTGAAAAGGCTTTGTGTGAAATATAACAGAGTCTAGGACTTTTTTAGTATCCTGGTGGTCAGCGGATGGATTCCCGGTCGATCGTGGGCGTGGGATAAGTCTAACGTATTGACTTTCTTCTTAAGTCGTGACATTGGGCTATTAAATTTATATGTATATATAACAACAACAACATAACACTATATATATATATATATATATATATATATATATATATATATATATATATATATATATATATATATATATATATATATATATATATATATATATATATATATATATATTGTTACGAGTTGGGGATTTAGAATATAGTTAAAAGTCTACCCAGATCCCAACAGGCAACAACAAAAAAAGAACAAAGACAATCGGACTATAAAAGGGTAGACAAAGGATGCGAGTTTTTGTTGTGTATAATAAAGTACCATAAATTCCTTAACAGAATATTCAGCTTTCTATAATTTACCCTTAACCATACTTAACCTAAACATTAACAGTATATACATATTTATACAACATACAATAATTTGAAGCAAGGTGGACGTGGGAAGGCAATATAATATTACAAATACTTAAGTGCGGAGCTGAGATGGGTGACGAGTAAGGCTGAGTATTGTAGAAGACGGTAGGTAGTCACTGTGCCGTAGGTTTCCAGGATAGGTGATCCTGTGGCCACTTCCCAGAGTGAACTGCACTATCATCGAACTGGAGCTGATGAAGAAGACTTCGAGGAGGTGACGCAACAACCAGGATATGGAGAAGGGAAACCCCGGAGTGGTAACTAAGAGTAGTCATACTCGGGTTTCGTCCCTAGATGGCGTTGCTCGTGGGGCTGGGTAGGTAGATCAGGACAATAGATGGCGTGGTTCGTAGTGCTGGGTAGGTAGATCATGACAATTGGTGGCGTGGTTCGTAACACACCCTCCAAAGACCTCCGTAGCGCGGGCGCGAAGGAGGTGATCACCTGGTGCATCTGGAGAGTAGCTGCTGCATTTCCACTGGAGCTCGGGATAAGGAGTCCGCAATCAGGTTGTCCACCCCCTTTATGTGCCGGACTTGTAGATTATAGGGCTGGGTGAGGAGAGCCCAGCGGAGGATTCGCTGGTTGGAGGTCTTGTTGGTTTGGATGAACGTGAGTGGGTTATGGTCGGTGAAGACTAGGGTTGTTTGTGGGCAAGACTGGAGGTAACATTCAAACTTCTTTATTGCCAACACCAGAGCCAGGGCCTCCTTCTCTATGGTCGAGTAGTTGGTCTGATGTTTTTTCAACTTGGCGGAGTAGTATGCCACAGGGTGAAGGACATCAGTGGTTGGGTCGGGTTGTAGGAGCACAGCCCCCACTCCGACACCGCTAGCGTCGATTTGCAGATGGAAGGGCAAGGTGTAGTCAGGGGGTGGACTACAGGCTTGGAGGCAAGGAAGGCTTTGAGGTGGTGGAAAGACTGGTCGCACCTCTGGTTCCAGATGTAAGGGACCGCAGAACTGGTAAGGTCTGTGAGGGGTCCGGCCACGCTGGAGAAGTTACTGCAGAACCGACGGTAGTAGCCGCACATCCCCAGGAAGCGCATGAGTTCCTTCCTCGTCCTTGGAGTGGGGAAGGACAAGATGGCTTTAACGTTTGCGTCCTTGGGTCTCACCATACCATGCCCAACGATATATCCCAGGTAAGTCACTGAGGCCCGGCCAAAAGCAGATTTAGCCAGGTTTATGGTGAATCCAGTCTCTTGCAGTCGTGCGAACAGTATCTCCAAACGCACTAGATGTTCGTCCCAGCCGTCCGACACCACCACCAGGTCATCCAGGCAGGCGAACGTCCCACCTAGGTCCTGAATCAGGTAATTGATGGCCCTCTGGAACGTGGCCGGAGCATTAGAAAAGCCAAACGCCATAACTAAATATTGAAAAAGACCAAATGGAGTTATAAATGCTGAGATTATTTTTGCCCCTATCAGTGAGTCCCACTTGATAATATCCTTTCAATGAGTCTACCGTACTTATAAATTTTGCACAGCCTATGCTGTCTATTATATCTTCAATCAAAGGTAAAGGGTAGGAGTCTGAGACAGTGACCTGGTTCACTTTACGATAATCGGTACAGAAACGAAAAGTGCTATCGTGTTTTGGAATGAGAAGGCAAGGTGAAGCCCAGGGGGAGGTACTAGGCTCAGCTAAGTTATGTTTTAACAAAAAATCTACCTCCTTTTTCATAATGTCTCTTTTTTGTGGATTTAGTCGATATGCTGATTGCCTAATGGGTTGTACATCATCTGAGATTAGCTTAATATCATGTTTAAGTATATTGCAAAACCCTGGGAGGTCTGACGTGACTTTAGGAAATGTCGATAATAACTTAGTGAGATCTTTTGCTTGAGATGGATTCAGAACAGAAAAATACTCATCCAAGTTGTTGAGTATGTGACTGTTAGCAGGGTTTTCTTTAGGTAGAGGGAAGTCTAAATTCTCCAATAGATCCATGTCATCTGTCTCCGGCTCCGGCCCTGACAAAACCGTATGCAATACAGGTAGGCTTATAGCCTCTGGGATGTCTTCCTCTGACTGCCTGGAATGGTAAAGTTTCATGAGATTAATGTGAACAAGTTGTGAATCTTTTCGGCGATCAGGAGTATGGACTATATAGTTGAGGGGAGATAGTTTATTAGCATTGATTTGAAAGTTTTGATGTAACCGTTCCAAGCAACCTTGGGAGTGTGGGTGGTAAGCCGAAGATGTACAATGGTCCACACTGAGGTCTTTCATCACCTTTTTGAACAAAGATGGATCAGATTGTTGGGCTTTAATGAGCTCATCCTTACTAATGGTCTTATTGTACAGATCTTCTGTGGGTAGGAAGATATTGGAGGTGGTTTTAGACGAAGAGGGCCCATTTCGCACACTCTGTGACCGGGTGACAGCACAAGATGGGAAAAGGTGAGGAATAGTTTCTTCAAGGTCAGTGGTGGAGTTGACAGGTAAGGGAGAGTCGACTGTCTTTATGTTGGGAACCACTAGATCTCCTACCAAGTCATTACCCAATAATAAATGAATGCCGCTCACAGGCATTGGATCTTTCCTAATGGCTACTTGCACTTCCCCAGTAATCAAGGGACATTGGAGGTGCACTTTAGCTAAGGGATAGGAAGAATGGGATGAGAGATCTGAAATTAGAACACTCTCATTAGTAAATGCGGTAGATATATCAGGAATGACGTTAAACAGGAGGATAGATTGTGCTGCGCCCGTATCACGTAGTATACGAATAGGGAAAGAACGAGACCCCTCTATGATTGAAATTTTTCCCTCATAGGTGAATGAAGAGAAGAGATCCTGATGGGGCCTTTCCACATTGGTGGTTGCTATTGGTTTGGATTTGGGATCCAGGGAACTACTTTTAGCAATTCGACACTTTGGGTGTTTACAAGTCTGGATCGTATGGCCTGGGTTTTTACAGTAAGAACAAGTAAACTTGGTTGCATCAGGGGGGGGGTAGGTGTGGGACCTTTCGACCTACCACTCACGCCCCCAAGGTTATCATCAGAGGAGGACCTAACATGTCGGGAAGTACCACGTTCTCTACTGCCCAGTGACTCCACCAGCAAGGCGTACGCATCAGCCAGCTCAGCCGCACGCCCTAAATTAACCTCTCCACGCTCCTCCACATGCTTCAAGATGTGAAATGGTATCTTGCTCTTCCACTCCTCCAGGACTACCAAATTTAACAAATCCTGAAATGTGGAGGTCTCTGTAGCCTCTAACCACTTCTTAAAAAACCTAAGCTTTTCTTGAGCAAACTCAACAAAGGTGTGTGAAAATGGTTTGGTTAGTTTACGAAACTTCTGCCGGTATCCATCTGGCGTGATAGCATAAGAGGTGAGGATATTCTTTTTTACGTTATCATAGTCATCAGTCTGGTCTAAACAGTTATAAACTCTACGAGCCTTACCACATAATTTAGGAACTAACACGGACACCCACTGGTCATTTGGCCACTCATTCTTCCCGGCTATTTTCTCAAAAGTCCTAAATGACCCGTCCATATCGGATTCATCAAACCCGGGAACAAGGGAAGAAGCATTAGCAGGGTTAAAAGCAGCTAGTTTCTCTTTTAATGCCACTTCTTTTGATTTAAACTCGGATGTTAAGGTGACTTCTGTGTCTCTCACCTGTAGTTCTTTCAGTCTAACCTCTTGCTCCAACTTGGCCTGTTCCAACCTTCCCTCATGCTCCAACTCATACTCCAACTTGGCCTGTTCCAACCTTCCCTCATGCTCCAACTCATACTCCAACTTAGCCTGTTCCAACCTTCCCTCATGCTCCAACTCATACTCCAACTTGGCCTGTTACAACTTGGCCTGCTCCAACTTTTCCTCATGCTCCAACTTGGCCTGTTCCACCTTTTCCTCCTGCTCCAACTTGGTCTGTTCCAACTCGAGTTCTTTCATTTTGATTTGGAACTCGAACCTAGCTCGTTCTAGTTCTAAGGCGTCTACTCTTTGTGCTTTTTCTTGAGGGCTAGCCAGACCTGAGGCAACTTCTGAGTGAGGAGGGGTGGTGGATAGTGGTTGAAGTTTCTTGGACATGGGCGTTAATCGGTCAACAGCGGATTCTTTTAAAACTTCTTGTTGAACCAACATTTCAATTACATGATTTTTTAACATTTCCTTAGTCAGTTGCTGTGAAAATGGGATATTGTAATAGTTGGCTATTTCTTTCCATTCTTCCTTAAGGATATTAACACGTAATTTAGCTACGGAAGGATTTTCAATAAAATCCTGGAGATCAAAACCTGAGGTGACCATTGTTAAGAAAACTAGGATAAATTAACTAATGGTCAAAAGATAAGATAAGTGGATTACCCTAGAAAATATCAAGGCAGTGGATAACCAGAAAGTCCCGGAAATTCACTTATGAATATTACATTCTTTAAGAAGATCCTTAGATAAGGATAGATACTTGAAACAGGAAGGGCGTGTTACGGCATTTATATAAAGATCCGGATTAACAACCCTTGAGTAAACAGGAAGGGCGTATTACGGCATTAATATAAAGATCCGGATTAACAACCCTTAGATACTTGAAACAGGAAGGGCGTATTACGGCATGTATATAAAGATTCGGATTAACAATCCTTGAGTAAACAGGAAGGGCGTATTACGGCATTAATATAAAGATCCGGATTAACAACCCTTAGATACTTGAATTATTGACCCCGAATGAGATAATGAGAAGAAAAAAAATTGAGGCTTTATAATTATGGGGTCCTGGTAGAGCGGGGCGTCCCATGATATCACTTCACCCTAAACTAGTGACTATGAAACAGCCTACTCTGGAGAGAGGGTACGGCATAAAACAGATCCGGATTCTTCCCTACACTCGATAAGACTTACTACACGACTGCCACGTGTAATAACAGGTAAGCCTTATGACACTTGGAACCTAATATCCTATGTCTGTCACTCTTTACTGTACGGTAATACCATTATATGCACATGCATATGAAGGGAACTTTAAACCACCGAAAAGCAATTGTGAACAGAAGTGACTGGGAGGAATAATTAACAAGGATTAACAAGGGGAGGGAGAAATATGGCACTTAATGTCGTGTCCTGTCACGGTCGCCATTTGTTACGAGTTGGGGATTTAGAATATAGTTAAAAGTCTACCCAGATCCCAACAGGCAACAACAATAAAAAACAAAGACAATCGGACTATAAAAGGGTAGACAAAGGATGCGAGTTTTTGTTGTGTATAATAAAGTACCATAAATTCCTTAACAAAATATTCAGCTTTCTACAATTTACCCTTAATTATACTTAACCTAAACATATGCAACATTGGCTTAACAGTATATACATATTTATACAACATACAATAATTTGAAGCATGGTGGAGGTGGGGAGGCAATATAAGATTACAAATACTTAAGTGCGGAGCTGAGATGGCTGACGAGTAAGGCTGAGTATTGTAGAAGACGGTAGGCAGTCACTGTGCCGTAGGTTTCCAGGATAGGTGATCCTGTGGTCACTTCCCAGAGTGAACTGAACTCTCATCGAACTGGAGCTGATGAGGAAGACTTTGAGGAGGTGACGCAACAACCAGTATATGGAGAAGGGAAACCCCGGAGTGGTAACTAAGAGTAGTCATAATCGGGTTTCGTCCCTAGATGGCGTTGCTCGTGGTGCTGGGTAGGTAGATCAGGACAATAGATGGCATGGTTCGTAGTGCTGGGTAGGTAGATCATGACAATTGATGGCGTGGTTCGTAACAATATATATATATATATATATATATATATATATATATATATATATATATATATATATATATATATATATATATATATATATATATATATATATATATATATATATATATATATATATATATATATATATAGATATATATATATATATATGATAACCACAAGGAAAGAAAGAAAACACGAAGTTCCCAAGCGCTTTCGTGTATTCACATCTTCAGGGGTCAGTACAGACTAAAGAGAAGTACAAACCAAGGTATATATATATACAGAGGAGGATGAGATCAGGTCCACAATGGTCAGGTATTAGGTAATGACCCTACTAATCTTTAAAAAACACAGTAGCGCTCGGTAGTCAGGTCAGAGTGTAAGTTGCCTAACCTTCTCACCTGGTTACAAATCTTCTCATTACAAAATTGTCCAGTTTGTACATACCATTGCTCAAATTCATGTTGACTGCTTCGGTATGTTTAATGAGACTAGATTTAATAATGTTCCTATTGTTAATTGAATTACAAGGTAATATTGAGGAGGCATTATCCCAGTCAAAGCAACGCTTATTATCCCTCAAATGAACAAACAGAGCATTGGATTCCTGGCCTGTCCTAACACTATATTTATGTTGTTTAAGTCTAGTTACAAGATCTTTACCTGTCTGGCCTAAGTAAAACCTATTACATTCCTTGCAAGGAATCTTATAAATGCAGCCACCTGTATTGTTGAGGGAGTTCTTGATTAATATTTGTTTACAAGTGTCTGAGTTTTTAAATGCCACATTGACGTTCCAAAGTTTTAGTTGTACAGGAATTTGAAAAATTTTGTGATATGGTAATACTAGAGATTCTTATGGTCATGGGTGGGCTTGGGATCGGTTCTATAGAAAGATTTCTTAGTAATGTTAAGGCATTTGTCTATGAAGGATCGAGGGTACTTAAGGTTCAAGCCAATATTATAGATATATTTATTTTCCTCATCAATGAATTCCGGGCTGCAAATTCTCAACACGTTGTTTTAACTCGTAAACTTCATAGCACCCCGACTATATGTTGTGACTTCTCTATCCCTCATGTCTGGCTGTGCCTTGAGCCCCAGCATGCCTTCCACCCTTTCCCCACCTTAACCTAAAAAAAAAAAAAAAAAAAAAAAAAAAAAAAAAAAAAAAAAAAAATGTTGATTAACTTTGCTGATCGGACGAGAAGCGGTGTTTTCAACGTGGTATGGCCGTTGGCATCATAATGAGCAGATTTTTGTCAATTTATATACAGCACTGACCTAGGGTTGTTTTTCTTCCACTGTCCTGTGGTAGTGAAATGCCTGGCGGTGGCGTTGCATTCTGACATCTACATCATTAATTATAATAAGGGAAAGAGCAGGAGATCGATAAACAAAAGTCACAGGCAACCTTTCTTCCTTACCGAACGGGGTGCAGGGGAGCTTAATTAGATAAGGTCTCTCTAGTGAAATTATTAGAAGCTTGTCATAGGAGCAGAGATCTTTTAGTTTTGTTTCCGCAGTCTTTTAGTTATGTTGTCTTTATTGTTATAAAAAAAATGTCATTTGAACAATAAGATTTGGCCATATTTTTATGATTCGATTTTAAGATAATACAAACTGAACTCATCTAACGAATTGGACGTTAGTACAGTCAGGGACAGGGCTGACAAGGAAGGTATAAAAACTTTAATTGTTGGTGACTCATAGGTGTTTTTGGTGTTGGCCGGTAGGGTTAAGACCGAGATAACAAAAGCACAGAGAAATAATGAACTGAAGATAGCAAGGGAGGCGAAGACAAACCCCAAAGGATTCTACCAAATGTACCAAACTAAAACACGAGATAAGATTGGACCAATACGTTCAGATACCGGCGAGCTAACTGATAACGACGGAGAAATGAGCAATAATCTGAATAAATATTTTTCAACAGTTTTCACCAAGGAAAATTTAAACATGATATCCGAGGCACCGACTCTATTCAGAGATAGTGAAGAAAACAAATTAAGCGAGATAGTTGTAACTAGTAACGACGTTAATAAGCAAATAGACAAACTGAAGCCTAATAAGTCACCTGGTCCCGATGAGATATTTGCCAGAGTATTAAAGGAATGTAAGGAAGAGCTTAGTATGCCCTTAGCAAAGTTGTTTAACATGTCATTAAAACAGGTGTAGTACCAGAATCCTGGAGGATAGCGAATGTAATACCGATTTTCAAGAAGGGGTATAGACCGCCCAATCAGTCTAACATCAATAGTAGGCAAATTACTAGAATCAATCATTTCAAACTCTATTCGAAACCACCTGGAGAAGCACAAGTTGATCAATGATTCCCAACATGGCTTCACAAGCGGGCGTTCATGTCTAACCAATCTATTAACATTCTTTTCATCAGTTTTCGAATCGGTGGACGAGGGGCACAATTATGATGTGGTATATCTCGACTTTAGCAAAGCCTTCGACAGAGTCCCCCACGAAAGACTAATTAGAAAGGTAGAAGCGCATGGCATCAAAGGTAAGATCCTTAAATGGATTAGGGCGTGGTTACAGGACAGGAAACAGCGAGTGAGCATTAACGGCACTAAATCGCATTGGAGCAACGTCACTAGTGGAGTTCCCCAGGCCTCAGTACTTGGACCATTATTATTTATTATATACATAAACGACATAGATATCGGCATAGACAGCAACATAAGTAAATTTGCTGATGACACTAAAATAGGACGTGTAATTAAATCTGACCAGGACTCTGCAAAACTACAGGAAGATCTAAACAAATTTTTCGAATGGTAGGAAAAATGGCAGATGAAATTCAATGTGGACAAATGTAAAGTACTCAGTATAGGAGATGTAAACAGAGAAACCAGTTACCAGATGAACAACGATGCCATTGTGGAATCCGACTGCGAGAGAGAGATTTAGTAGTAATGATAAGTAGGAATCTTAAGCTAAGTAAACAATGTGTTTTTGCTGGTAACAAGGCTAACAAAGTACTTGGGTTAATACAAGGCAGTGTTAGTTACAAGACTGGCGAGGTCATCTTAAAATTATATCTAGCGCTTGTGAGACCTCACCTGGATTACGCAGTTCAGTTCTGGTCACCGTATTACAGAGTGGATATAGAATCCTTGGAAAGAATCCAGAGGAGAATGACAAGACTAATCCCGGGCATCAGGAACCTTGAGTACAGAGACAGGTTAAAGCATCTTAATTTGCACTCCCTAGAGAGACGTAGAGTGAGGGGCGACATGATAGAGGTGTATAAATGGAAGTCAGGGTTAAACATTACAAAGGTACTCAAACTATCCAACCAGGAGTGAACTCGTAACAATGGTTTTAAATTAGACAAATTTAGATTTCGGCGTGAAATAGGTAAACACTGGTTTGGAAACAGAGTAGTGGATGAATGGAACAAGTTACCCAATATCATCATTAACTCGAATACGCTGGATAGCTTCAAACATAGGTTGGATGCTTATATGAGCAATAGGGGTTGGGTATAAACAGGACTGCCCAGTATGGGTCAATAGGCCCGCTGCAGTTTCCTCCATTCTTATGTTCTTATGTAATGTATCCAATACGAAACAAACGATACCACACCCACTCACGGTACATAAACTTAAGATAAAGGGGGGAACAAAAGGAGAGTTAGTAGTGAGAGGTAAAATGCCAACAGCATCTGGTGTTCCCAGGCGGTCACCCATCCAAGTTGTCATGGGTTGCGCTGGGCCTCCTACACAAGCCATCCCAAATGTTTGTTTAGGTAGAGATAAAGTACCCGGCCAGCGGATAGGCGTCATCTCACGCTTCTAAACCACATTTTAGCCAGTAGGCTTTAGACCTTGGGTTATAGAAGACCTCCTGCTCTGCGGATTTAGAATAGGGGCCATACAGTTCTACGAGTCTGTGTGTGCAAATCCCCGAGATTGTTGTTAAGTCCAGCGACAAGTTTACACATCCTGTAAAGGAAGTAATCAATGGTGAGGGCCTGTTTGCTACAAGAGCACTCCAGGCCGGCCTAATAGATCTCGATT
>NW_024754704.1:4828076-4844236 GCF_018991925.1 Homarus americanus
TTGAGCAAACTCAACAAAGGTGTGTGAAAATGTTTTGGTTAGTTTACGAAACTTCTGCCGGTATCCATCTGGCGTGATAGCATAAGAGGTGAAGATATTTTTTTTTACGTTATCATAGTCATCAGTCTGGTCTAAACAGTTATATACTCTACGAGCCTTACCACATAATTTAGGAACTAACACCGACACCCACTGGTCCTTAGGCCACTCATTCTTCCCGGCTATTTTCTCAAAAGTCCTAAATGACCCATCCATATCCGATTCATCAAACCCGGGAACAAGGGAAGAAGCATTAGCAGGGTTAAAAGCAGCTAGTTTCTCTTTTAATGCCACTTCTTTTGATTTAAACTCCGAGGTTAAGGTGACTTCTGTCTCTCTCACCTGTAATTCTTTCAGTCTAACCTCCTGCTCCAACTTGGCCTGTTCCAACCTTCCCTCATGCTCCAACTCATACTCCAACTTGGCCTGTTCCAACTTGGCCTGTTCCAACTTGTCCTCATGCTCCAACTTGGCCTGTTCCAACTTGGCCTGCTCCAACTTTTCCTCATGCTCCAACTTGGCCTGTTCCAACTTTTCCTCCTGCTCCAACTTGGCCTGTTCCAACTCGAGTTCTTTCATTTTGATTTGGAACTCGAACCTAGCTGGTTCTAGTTCTAAGGCGTCTACTCTTTGTGCTTTTTCTTGAGGGCAACTTCTGAGTGAGGAGGGGTGGTGGATAGTGGTTGAAGTTTCTTGGATATGGGCGTTAATCGGTCAACAGCGGATTCTTTTAAAACTTCTTGTTGAACCAACATTTCAATTACATGATTTTTTAACATTTCTTTAGAAGGTTGTTGTGAAAATGGGATATTGTAATAGTTGGCTATTTCTTTCCATTCTTTCTTCAGGATATTAACACGTAATTTAGCTACGGAAGGATTTTCAATAAAATCCTGGAGATCAAAACCTGAGGTGGCCATTTTTAAGAAAACTAGGATAAATTAATTAATGGTCAAAAGATAAGATAAGTGGATTACCCTAGAAAATATCACGGCAGTGGATAACCAGAAAGTCCCGAAATTCACTTTCTATGAATATTGTTCTTCTGAGAAGATTCCAGATAAGGATAAGAGATTCTTGAAAGAGGAAGTGCCGTGACATTGCATTAATATTAAGATCCGGATTAACAACCCTTAGATACTTGAAAGAGGAAGGGCGTATTACGGCATTAATATAAAGATCCGGATTAACAACCTTAGAGACTTGGAAGAGGAAGGGCGTATTACGGCATTAATATAAAGATCAGGATTAACAACCCTCAGATACTTGAAACAGGAAGGGCGTATTACGGCATTAATATAAAGATCCGGATAAACAACCCTTGAGTTACTTTATTATTGACCCCGAATGAGATAATGAGAAGAACAATAATTGAGGCTTTATAATTATGGGGCCCTGGTAGAGCCGGGCGTCCCAAGATATCACTTCACAATAAACTAGTGACTATGGAACAGCCTACTCTGGAGCGAGGGTACGGCATTAAACAGATCCGGATTCTTCCCTACACTCGATAAGACTTACTACACGATTGCCACGTGTAATAACAGGTAAGCCTTATGACACTTGTAACCTAATATCCTACGTCTGTCACTCTTACTGTACGATAATACCAATATATGCACACACATATGAAGGGAACTTTAAACCACCGTAAAGCAATTGTAAACAAGTTTTTATGAACACTAACAAAGGGGGAAGAAATATGGTACTTAAGGTCGTGTCCTGTCACAGTCGCCATTTGTTACGAAATAGATTTAGAATATAGTTAAAAGCCTACCCAGATCCCAACAGGCAACAACAATAAAAAACACAATCGGACTATAAAAGGGTAGACAAAGGATGCGAGTTTTTGTTGTGTATAATAAAATATAATAAATTCCTTAACAAAATATTCGGCTTTCTATAATTTATCCTTAACCATACTTAACCTAAACATTAACAGTATATACATATTTATACAACATACAACAATTTTGAAGCAAGTGGACGTGGGGAGGCAATATAGGATAACAAATACTTAAGTGCGGAGCTGAGATGGCGGACGAGTAAGGCTGAGTATTGTAGAAGACGGCAGGTAGTCACTGTGCCGTAGGTTTCCATGATAGGTGATCCTGTGGTCACTTCCCAGAGTGAACTGAACTCTCATCGAACTGGAGCTGATGAAGAAGACTTTGAGGAGGTGACGCAACAACCAGGATATGGAGAAGGGAAACCCCTGAGTGGTAACTAAGAGTAGTCATAATCGGGTATCGTCCCTTTGGTGATGGCGTTGTTTCGTGGTGCCGGGTGCAGGTAGATCAGACAATAGTTGGCGTGGTTCACACATATATATATATATATATATATATATATATATGTATATATATATATATATATATATATATATATATATATATATATATATATAGCATATACCCCAGATCATGCGCACTTGCTAGTGATTTACTTGTATATATATATATATATATATATATATATATATATATATATATATATATATATATATATATATATATATATATATATATATATATATATATATGCTGATAACTACAAGGAAAGAAGAAACACGAAGTCTTGCTAGCTGTGTAATTCACATCTTTCAGGGTCAGTACAGACTAAGGGAGAAGACAGTTATATATATATATACAGAGGAGGATGAGATCAGGTCCACAATGGTCAGGTATTAGGTAATGACCCTACTAATCTTAAAAAACACAGAAGCGGTCGGTAGTCAGGTCAGAGGGTAAGGTGACCCAACCTTCTCACCTGGTTACAAATCTTCTTAATTACAAAATTGTCCAGTTTGTACATACCATTACTCAAATTCATGTTGACTGCTTCGGTATGTTTAATGAGACTAGATTCTATAATGTTCCTAACTGTCAATTGAATTACAAGGTAATATTGAGGAGGCATTATCCCAGTCAATGCAATGCTTATTATCCCTCAAATGAACAAACAGAGCATTGGATTCCTGGCCTGTCCTAACACTATATTTATGTTGTTTAAGTCTAGTTACAAGATCTTTACCTGTCTGGCCTAAGTAAAACCATATTACATTCCTTGCAAGGAACCTTATAAATGCAGCCACCTGTATTGTTGGGGGAGTTCTTGATTAACATTTGTTTAACAGTGCATGAGTTTTTAAATGCCACATTGACGTTCCAGGTTTTTAGTTGTACAGGAATTTGAGAGAAATTTTTGTGAAATGGTAATACTAAGAGATTCTTATGGTCATGGGTGGGCTTGGGATCGGTTCTATAGAAAGATTTCTTAGTAATGTTAAGGCATTTGTCTATGAAGGATCGAGGGTACTTAAGGTTCAAGCCAATATTATAGATATATTTATTTTCCTCATCAATGAATTCCGGGCTGCAAATTCTCAAAGCACGTAAAAACGTTGATGAAAACACTGACTGTTTGACTCTATTATGGTGGGCAGAATAATAACGAATGTATGAACACACATTAGTAGGTTTACTATAAATACTGAACTTAAAGGTGTTACCTATTCTGTGGATCAGACAGTCTAGGAAAGGCAATTTACAGTCTGCTCTAATTCCACAGTGAATTTGTGGACCTGATCTCACCCTCCTCTGTATATTTATACCTTGCTTTGTACTTCTCCTTAGTCCACTACAGAGCCAGCCTTCGTTCTGAACGGACCTCTCTCAAGAACCCTAAACTGCCAAGCCAGCCATCCTGTCTCTTACTGTTGACGACCGGAACGCAAACGATCACCTCACCAACCAACACTTTTACACTTGGGAAGCTCTTTCCTGACAACGCCCTTTCTGTGCCTCCCTACTGATCAGGGGTGACTAATGATCAGAGGCGGCCCAGACTGGGTGCTCTGTAACGGTTTCCTGTAGCGGACGTGGGCCGCGACCCCACTGGTGTTTCTTGCACCAGTGGCTATTCTTCCTTCTATTTCGTTCTGGCCTGGGGACCTGCATCCTAGAGGAATATTCGTCCTTGGGTCCTCCCTGTAAATGTTCACCTCCCTCCCAGGAGTTTGTTAACACGAAAGGGAGAAGGAGCAGAACCCATCCCTCCGCCGAGCCTTCCTGGGTAACCGTGATCGTGCGGGTCCACCCGGGAAGGGGGTCGCATATCCTGCATCCATCCCCCACCCAAGTAGGTATACTAGGGCTCACGCCTATAAGTGAGCAGATTAGATAAACACTAGGGAAGTAGGCTCCCCTGACGGGGCTCTGGGAGAGATACACGGGAACTACCTTTCGACCATTCGACCAACAAAAGGTGGTGGGAGGTGTTGTAATTCCTGTGGAAGGTTAACTCACCCAGACTAGGTAGGCTACCTATCGTATTTCAAAAGGTGGCTTGTCCACCTTGCCCCCTCTACAATGAGGGCACATAGGGTAAGGATACGCTCCCTTGATGGGGATGTAAGCGAACCACGGAAGAGCTCACTAGCCGCACTGCTCGGCGCAAAACTACTAATAAAGATCACGAGCCTTATTACTACCAAGGATTCATTCATCGCCCTCTGCCTGACTATAGAAGACGTTGACTCCCTACTATCGAACGACAGCATAAAGGAATTGAAGAAGCAGCGATTCGAAATAGTAATCCCACCACAACTAAGAGCCAGGAAGACTGTAGTAGTTAAAAGACTGGACAAGCCCATCACAGAAGAATCTAGCGAACAACAATTGAAACTAGACTTGGAACAAAGAACTCAATGGGCCAAAGTAGAGGAGGTAGTTAAACTATCTAAACTACCATCTATGCTAAAAATTAGGTTTCAGGACATAGGAATGGCACAAAAAGCAATACAGGAAGGATTCTGTCTCTCCTACTACCATATAGGTAGCAATCAAGTTGAACAGGAAGAATTTTTTCCCATCACGCCTTGCTGGAACTGCTACAAATATACCCACTTCGCCACGGACTGCCCTAACAAAAATACAAAATACTGCTCCGAATGCGGGGAGGAGGGACATACATTCCGGGAGTGCAAAAGCAGTGTAACTCCTAGGTGCCCAAACTGCCAAGGGGACCACAGACACTGGCAGCACGCTGTCCAGCAAGGAAAGAGATTGTAAAGGAAAGGAGGAAAATTGAAAAGGAAAGAGCACAGGAAAAGCAAAACAGGACCTACTCGGCTGTAACCAAATTAACAAAGGAAACAACTAAAGTCCTTGAAAAGGTAGCCTCACAACCCCCAGCTCAACAACCTATAGTGCTCAACCTGGGAAGTCAACTATCGGATAAAATCATGACGGCAATAATACAGCCCACCTCTTGAATATTGCCAAACCAGGATGTTTTGCTATAAGGGTAAAGGAAATGTTTGGGGCAAATAACCTCCCAGACATGGAATTCCCCAACGACGTCCCCTCATCAGAAATCTTCAACCTGATCAATAAACCAGCGGAAACCGCCAGTCAGGCGCATGTCACCCAATCACAAGCCACTACCGACAAACTCCCCCAATCAGAAAGTAGCGAAGAGGGAATGGAAGAAGACGAAGAGGAGCAGGAACCCATTTTACAACATAAACCTGTTATACAACCTGAACAAGCGTTCATATATAGCACCCCTAAAAAGAACAAAATGGGAATTGTGGCTCCACCACCGTCACCAAGAAAAATTACTGAGAATCAGGACCTCGGGGAGGAAACCGGTATCAGGTTTTACACCTGCTCAGCCCCCCAAATAGTCTCAACCGAGAAACTACTGGCGGAGATAAGGGAAGGAAAAGTAAAATATACATATACAGATACGAATATGGAAGATCACCATATAGAAACATTAATAAAGAGAGGAAGAATCCTGACCAAATATAATAGAATAGAAAAGGTGGAGCAATCCAAATACAGGAAAATTCGCCTCGGCCTGCATACGGAGAGGAGGTCTTCAGGAGAACATCGATCATCTAAAATGCCGCAAACAAGCTCGAGACATCACCATTCATAATCAACAGACTTAAAATAATTCAACATAATGTCCTGGTCTGGACACATACAAGAGCTCACGAATTATACAACTTATATCTTACCCTAGACCCAGACGTCATTATATTAAATTCTCACGGCAGGGGTAATTCAAATATAATCAAGATATTCAATTACACAGTATACCAAAAAAACAGCCCAAATCCTTTACAAGATGGAATTGCCATAGCAATTAAAAGAAGTATAAAACATAAAATCCATAATACATTTCAAGAAAACTTTCTGGCAATAGAAATTAACAGCACAACGGGTCCAATCATTATCGGCACCTGCTACCTCCCTCCAAGACGACCAATCTTTCCAATAGCATACATGCTCAGATTAATGAGGAGGAACATACCTGCATACTTTCTGGGTGATCTCAACGCTAGACACCACATACTAGGACACCACACCAACAACGCAGTAGGCCGGGTCCTGAACACACTAGTGAGCCACGGCAACGTGGTACACCTTGGACCGGAATTCCCCACGTACATTAGAGCAGGCCACACAGGATACCCAGATCTCGTGTTAACAAATCAACACCACTACCTAAACATACTACTCGAACCCGGCCCAATATCCACTAGTGATTGGAGATGTTCGGGGTACTTGGTTCTAATTACAGGAGCGAACATAAACACCTGTAGAGTTTTGTAGGTTCTTATTAACGGAAATATACAGGAGTGCGCTCGCAAGCGCGGGTAGTCCTTACACTCCTATATGGGTCAACTGACCTCTCTCTGACCTCTCAGGCGACATGTGGTAAGTGGTACATTAGCAGCATCCAGATGTCGCCAGGCACATTTATCTAAGCTTGTGGTGACATGAAACAGGGGCATTGCCACACGCTACTGACTAGAGAAGTAATGTGTATATATAGAGTACATACATGGTATACATACAACATACATAATATACATACACCTCCCCCCCTATACGCTCATAGCAAAGTCTTGAGCGGACCTTTTCCTGTGGATCCGTCCTGAGCGTCAAGGGCTTAATCACCGGGGGATATGGGACTCAGCACTGGTGGCGGGGTCATCGGAATACGTTACGGGGCGGAGGAAACGGTGGTTCCTCCACCACACCCGACCGCTGGGTAACCGCACCTGGTAGTCCCGTGACCTACCGAGACCCATGACTACGCCCACTTTGTCCCAACGTAGGGAGGTCGGGTCCTGGACACGGACTTGGGTGCCGACATTCAACCTGGGGAGAGGACGGGCGTGGTCGTTGTGGTGGGCGACGACGTCTTGAATACGTTCGGCGGCTCGGCGATCAAAATCCTCTGTCTTGGCCTGCCACTCCTTGGAGAAGGATTGAGGGTGAGCAGGGACACAAGAACGGAAGGGGCATCCATACAAGACCTGGGCAGGGGAGCGTCCGGTGTAATTGGGTGTGTTGCGGAGCTCAAGGAGACCCTGGTCGAAGGCCTCGCAGTCAACATTCCCAGAAGGGGCCACTTTGAGGATGAGGCGCTTCAGGGATTTGACAGCAGCCTCAGCGTGGCCGTTGGACTGCGGGTAATGAGGCGGTGACAACACATGCCGGACTCCCCATCGGTCGAGGAAAGCAGCTAAGTCCCGGCTTGTGAACTGGGGCCCTCCGTTGGTTCGCAGGCGCGCAGGAACGCCCACGTAACGGAAGTAGTGGCGAAACTTGCTGATGGTGGCGGCAGACGTCGTGTCATTACCGCACTTGATGACAGCCGGCCAACCAGAGAGACGGTCGACGATAACCAGGAAGGACTCTCCTGACACACAGAAAAAGTCGGCCGACACAGACTCAAAGGGGCGGGTGGGGTTGTCGTCACTCATGAAGGGTTCCTGCTGCTGTCTGGGTTGTAGTACTTGGCGGGGTTTACACGTCTGGACAGCATTGGAGATGTCGGGGTTGATGCCAGGCCGGAACACAGTCTGTCTTGCACGCCGTTTGGTGGCCTCGGCTCCACGGTGACTGTCGTGGAGGCGAGTCGAGGCGTGGGGACATGAAGCAGCAGGTAAATTTCCCGGAGGAGAGGTGTCACTGGCCAGAGGTAGGGGTAGGGCGGCAGCAGGGTAGTTGCTGCTCCCTTCGTGCACCCTGTTGGCGTATTTTACCTCGAGAATCGGTGTTGGGACATTGCCAGACATTGCCAACTCTTGGCAATGTCTGTAGGACAGCAAAGGAGTCGGGACACCATTATGCACGTCAATCCAGGCTTGACACGACCTGTTGCCAAAGGTGACATGTGCATAGAGTAAACCTAGGGCTGGAGCCATCTGTGAACCGTCTAATGTGACGCGGAGGTCCATGGGAGGCGGTCCTAGATCACGTGGGGAGAGCCCCAAGCATTGCAAATGCTGGGGACCGATGACCGTAGCCTCAGCGACGGTGTCGGGCAGCATCTCGAGCCAGGATGACACACTGCCGTAGGTCACAATGATGCTGACGTGCTGGGGGACTTTGGTCCTGGGACGCGAGGAGGAGTACACCCTCCTAATATGGGTCGGGCTTTGTCCAGGGTCGTCGTGCCTCTGATTTGGCGACTGTGGGCAGCCCTCACTGGTGGAAGGGCGCTGCTTCTTCTGCCGACGCTGTCCCTTGGGAATGTTTGTCGGGAAACACTTGCCGTAGTGGCCCAGACGACCACACACATTACACTGGACGCGTTTGGCTGGGCACCGTACTGTAAGTGACCAGTGACCCTTGCGGTCACAGCTGTCGCAGGTAGACTCAGCAGCTGGACACACCTGTGTTCCGTGCTGCCTACCACAGCTGTTGCAAAGGGAGCCGGGCGTGGGCGTAGGCGTTGGGGTAGACTTCTTGTCTTTCTTGTATTGGGACATGGCCCGTACGGCTGTAGGGGGAGCTCGGATGGCAGAGGTAGCACACCTGGCAGCCTCATAGGAGCGACATACTGTCAATACATCCTTAAGAGAGAAGGAAGAGTCGAGGGAGGTGAGGTGTTGGACAAGCTCCTAGTCCTTAACACCCATCAGGATCACCTGCTTCAACTGGGTCTCCTCGCACTGTTGGTGATTACCGGGACATATGTCTATCTCTTCCGAGGCTCTCTTGAGTTGTACATAGAAATCGTCAAAAGTCTCGCCCTCCATCTGTCTACAGTTAAACACTTCCCTCCTGCAGAGAGCTTCATTCCGCTGACCTTCGATGTGCCGTTATAGAACATCCAGTACCACCTCTACAGACAACAAAGACATTGGGGGCACCTGCAACGTGTGTTCTAACACATGCTGCGTTCCCAAAGACAGGCACATACGTAGCTGAATGAGTTGTTTAGGCTGTGGCAAGCTCTGGAGATCCACCATTGAAGCATAATCAGTCCACCGTCGCCGCCACTCACGAAAAGTCTGGAAAGTCTCATCAGGCTTCAAGGTGGGTGGGGGTTGGACAACCACTTTGGTAGAGGGCATTGACGAGGTATCTGAGCCAGTCAGTACCGGAGTAGTGGAAGGGCCAAGGGCTTGATTAGCAGTGAGGCTAGATATCAAAGCTGCAAACCGTTCGTTATCTTCCAATCTCCGTTGGTGGTCCTCAGCACGTCTTTTCGCTTCGTCCTCGCGCCTTTCCTCCCTCATAAGCTTCATCAGAGCAATTATCTCAGAGGACGAGGCTGAGGGTCGAGGGGTGTGGCTGGAAGATGTGTTGGGAGAGGGTGGGGCATCGTGCTTTGACTGGTCATCCATCTCTGTAGAGCTGTCATCCGTCTGATTCATCCGGGCGCTAGGGACACCCCTGCATGAGGCCCGGGGCATAATTATTTTATCTGTCTATTGTGTCTCGAATCAGTGTTGACTGGTCAGCCCGTCGTATCAACCAGATCTGAGACAACAAAATTAATTGAATACACAGATAAGTAACTTATATATGTATATATAATATATATGCAAGTAAATCACAGTAGGTGCGCGTGATCTAGGTATATGCTGATAACCACAAGGAAAGAAGAAAACACGAAGTTCCCAAGCGCTTTCGTGTAATTCACATGTGAATTACACGAAAGCGCTTGGGAACTTCGTGTTTTCTTCTTTCCTTGTGGTTATCAGCATATATAATATATATATGAAGAAATGACTGCAGTCGGTGTGTCCGTGCGTGGGTTGGTGTGTGTAGGCGGGGGGAGCGCGGAGGGAGGCGGTGGGGGGTGAGCAGTGGGGGGTGAGCATTAGGAAGGTGAGTTACCCTCCAGGCAGCCGGGGACGGACGCGCTGACGCACCTTCCTCACAAATGCCCTATATCAGCCTTCCACCTTAGGGAATCCTTTAAAACAAGGACACACACTTTAGCACTACACACACGAGGGGCACTTCAGACACTTCACAGGAACTTGCGGTCACTCACACTGCTCAAAACTCGTTGGTCATTCAAACGAATTTTTGTGGGAGACAATGGCGACGGATGACGGAGTTGACGGAGGAGGTCTACCGGTCTTGATTTTACACGAACGCACTTATTTCCACTTAATCGATCACTTGATACTCACTGCGCCATGGAGATGTTCGGGATACTTGGTTCTAACTACAGGAGCGAGCATAAACACCTGTAGAGTTTTGTAGGTTCTTATTAACGGAAATATACAGGAGTGCGCTCACAAGCGCGGGTAGTCCTTACACTCCTATATGGGTCAACTGACCTCTCTCTGACCTCTCAGGCGACATGTGGTAAGTGGTACATTAGCAGCTTCCAGGCACATTTATCTAAGCATGTGGTGACATGAAACAGGGGCATTGCCACACGCTACTGACTAGAGAAGTAATGTGTATATATAGAGTACATACATGGTATACATACAACATACATAATAGACATACAGTGATCATCTCCCTATCATAGCCACACTCTCCACAGCCCCAATACAGATCCCGGCCAGGCTAAGATTCAATTATAACCGGGCTAACTGGGAAAACTTTAAACTAGAATTAAATAACCCGCAACCCATTCAATTACACGACGGTCATACTTCTCTAATAGACCAATCACTGGACATATTGTATGAGCACGTCAGCCAGGCCATGGAACACAATATACCCAAGACCACTTACCGAACATTACCACACCCTCAATACTCACACCAATCAAGAATCATACAGACACAATTTAGCAACCTAATTAAACTAATCACACAAGAAGGATGGACACCAGAACGCAGAAGGATATACAACATAATACACGAACAGCTAAAAAACATATCAAAAGAAGCATACAACAGGAACTGGCAGAAGCTGATTTCAGAAACGGAAGGAAACTACAATGAACCGAACCAGTTCTGGCAGAAAATAAAGCACTTAATGGGAACCTCCAGCAACGAGTCTAACTATAAAGTAAATACGAATCAAGTCAAATTAACAGAACCAACCGAACAAGAACCGGAATTTAGATCTTTCTGGAGTAAGATTTTTCAAATCACCAACGAAGAAAACTTAAACTTTTGCATGACCACAGAGGGGGAAGTATCTAACCATATGTCGCAAATAACCCATATTTGGTAACCGAGCCCCAAGATCGACCTGAATACACTGGATGACGTGTCCCCATTAAACAAACCAATTACGGTGGACGAAATAGTAAGAACAATCAATAGCTTTAAGAACAAGGATCCTGGAGTCAGTAAAATAAAGAAACTCATTTTACAGCAATTACCAAGCAACATGGTACTTCTACTAAGAAATATATTCAATGCATCCATAGCTTCAGGCTACTACCCAAAGAAATTTAAGACAGCAATTATCAGACTGATACCAAAACCGGGAAAAGCCCCCACAGCAGTAGAAAACTCCGGGAAAAATATTGGAAAAAATAATTAACCACCGATTAAGAACACACCTGGAACTGGAATACAAATAAAACCCTAGACAACACGGATTTAGGAAACACAGAGGAACAAACACAGCCATAGCCCTTATATACGAAAGTATTGCAAACGCAATGCATAATAGAGAACAGTGCAATATAGTTTTAAGGGACGTGGCAAAAGCGTTCGATAAGGTCTGGCACTATCCGATATATAAAATAATAAAGATAGAGAAATGAACACACACAGAGAGATAATGATGATGACTTGGTAGCAACAGACAGACTCTGGACCACATCCTTGATATAAATTAATACCAAGACGCATGGATGAAATACTTTCCCGTATCCGGTCATCCAACAGTTTATGTGAAAATCTAAAATTCAATATAACATATGTCTAATACTTCTCCGTTCAGTTGTCAATTCATTCTTCTTGCACACTCCATAATCTTCTCTTTTATGTCATCATTCTTATTTATATCATCCTTCATTCACTTCTTTATTATTATCATCCCAACACATGTTCATCATTATCATCGTTATCACCATCATCATCATCATCATCATCATCATCCATCTATACTCTTCTCCTTGTTAATTCTTCTGCTTTAATCATCCTACCCTCCACCTCTTCATTATCATCCTCGTCCCTTGATCATCATCCCCCTGGCCAGGTATACACAGCAATATTACTCATCCACTCACCTGCCTGGATATCTAATTACGATATTCTAGGATAATGAATAATGACCCAAAATCTTTTCCTCAGTAATGGGTTCACTGTGTTAGGTGGCTGGCTCAGTGTCACTGTGTTGGTCTTATTAATTAATCATGTCATCTTGTTCACCTGCGGTTAATTTATTTACTTTTGGGAGGCCCAGAAGAAAGAGCATAGTCTCTCTACCTTTAGATTTTTCAGGTGTAGTTAATCTATATTTTTCTCTTTTCTCTTCTCTGCCCTTCTCTTTATTAAATTTTTTAGTTGTTGGACCCCCCCCCCCATCTCTCTCTCTCTCTCTCCTGCCTTCACGAGACCAGACAAACACTCGTCCTTCTACAAAAATAAAGGAAATAAATCACTCGTCCCTCCAAGGAAACACACACACACACACACACTAAAGTATTAACCCCTCCAAAATACAAAAAAACAACTTCTTCCTTCAAAAAACTAACCACTCCTCCTCCAGAAATACTAAACACTCCTCCCTCCAGAAATACTAGACAATCCTCCCTCCCAAAAAACTAAACACTCCTCCCACCAAAAAGACTAAACACTCCTCCCACCAAAAAAATAAAAATTCCTGCCTCCAAAAGGCCAGAAAAAAACTCACTTCCTCCAACAGATCAAAGAGAAAAAACCCATACCCAGGCAACAAGCTTTCTCCTGGTACACAGAAATATATTTCTTCCTCGTTATATAAAGCAAAAACTTTTAAAACCCTATCTCAACACAAGGAAGACAAACTCAAGATATATATTTAAAAAATGAAGTAAAAAAGACGTCAAAATGGAATATAAAAAGAGGTTAGTAGAAAAAATCCGACCATGATGCTTTACTCTTGTAAAAATAATGATCAATAACACTAAACGATGAGAAAATTTTGTTTTGATTTTTTATTGGCTGTGATATTCTAATAGTATAGTGTCAGGAAGCTATCAGCATTATTACAAGTACTACCACAATTATAAAACGTGGCCTCCATCCTCCCGTAATAGCAACACCTTCGCCGCCATTTTATTACCTTAAAATTAAATACCACAATTATTGCTACTGCTACTACCAGAAATACTGCTACACCCATAACTACTACCGGTACTACAACAACTACGACTACTACCACAAATACTACTTTTTTTTTTTTTTTTTTAAACTTGGCCAATAGCCACACCTTCGCCACCATTTATTTACCTTAATATTAAATATCCTAATACATAAAACCTATCCTATCTGTGTTAAATTAGTTGAGCCGCAGATCTATGCGGCATTCAGTGACTGTAGCCTCATAGTCAATATCTGCAGCAGTTGTTGGAGTAGGGGCAGAAACTCTCGTTCCCCTGAGGCAGAGCAAAGCCGACCGAAGGAGAGAAAAGGACAGTCGACATCTCATCCAGGCTGTAACGTAACTTCTGGGCTGCTGCTTCTGTTCGGAGATCAACTCCGCGAGTCTGGCGTAGAAACATCTTGCACTTGGCCCCATCCCACCAGAGGTTGTGAACACTAGAGGAGTGAAGCTGCCTTGATCAACGTTTTGAATTCTCTCCCCATATGCCCTTTTCTTGTCGTTCTCGTTCCTCCTATGTGCAGCATCGAGAGCTAGGTTACGGTGACAAGCGGCCATGGGATCAAAAATCCTGATGTGGAAGAAAGCTCGCTGTCCCCGCATCCAGAATCCTCGAGCACTGACGTCCACACGGGCTTCGTTAGATGTGTTTGAAGTCCTGTGTTGGAAGATCTCGCCATCCAATGGAAGGAGGGTCGGTTCTACCATGACGTCGGCAATTTCCTTCAAACATGGTACTGTGAGATCCCTTACACCTCCCGTCATGCCTCATGCATATAGAAGCGTCTTGCAGACCATGGCGTGATCGCCATCATAGGAAAAGCCACACACACACGCATTGGGAGGGCAAACCATCTACTGGCCAACCGTACCTTAAACAGCCATACCAAAATTCTTGTTTGTTGAGGCTGAAACCATTTGCCCTTATCGGTAACGTAATTTAACCAGTTCGAGGCGCCCACCTCCTGCGCTATAGCTACTTTTTTTGTCAAATTTTCTGGAACCTGCAGCAATAGTTGCTGCAACATGTCATTTTGGCAGTGCTGCCGATCTGTCGTAATGGACCTACGAATCTTATTTACTTCGCTGGTATCCACTTCCCCTGTTGCATTCTGGGCTATTATGTGGTCCGTGAGGGCTGCCATGAGCTTAAGTGAATTTTGATGTTCAGTGTCAGCAATCTCCTCTGGATTAGTTAGTCCCATCCCTCCCAGTCTTGGTGGAAGTGCAAATACTACTACTACTACAACTACTACAACAACTATTAATACTTCCACAACTACCACACACACTACTATCTTGACATCAGAGGCCTTACAGTTCTCTCAAGGCGACTATTGAAAGAGAGCTAATTTTGGCGTCTGATGTTAAACCTTTGTTAACTCATATCAAAATCTGGAGACAGGAGCAGTGAGGGATCGAACCTGTGTCTTCAAACAACGGGAGAGAGAACAACAGACAAGGAAAAAGAATATAAGTTAATTACACTTTTGAAGGGAGAAGGATTTGTGTCAGTCTCTCTCTCTCTCTCTCTCTCTCTCTCTCTCTCTCTCTCTCTCTCTCCCAATGGTCACAGCCATAAGATAAAGCTCCCATATTAACTCTCCGGTGGCGTTTCAATGATCTTACGCCAATATGATCCATAACGGGACAACTTAAACCTCACGATGGAGTTTACGGACAGGAGAGACTCGTTCGCCTCCCTGAGTCAAACCCTCAAACCGGCTACCAAACAGGGAGGTACTACCAAGGTAGGTAGATAACAGGTAGCCTGACTCCCATAGTATCTACGCTAATGAAAATGAAAATGAAATTTTTATTTACGTATTTTTGAAGGCTTATGATGGTATTAAAAGTTGTACAATAAATGTATGGAATAGAGATTTTTTGTTTTATTTTAATTGGAGCCACTGATTAAATATATAAAATAAATATAAATATCTTACTTGCGACCGCTGGATTTCACCCAACGTCGCTGATTGGCTAGCAATGACATCACTTATTAAGCTTCGCCCACTTCGTTACATAAAACAGTAGAAGCGGGATATCTACAAGTGAAAGTGGAGTGTTTTTCTTTTATAACAATGATTTATTGCGCTGTAGCCACCTGCAAATTCAACTCAGAAAAGAAGAAAAAGTTTGTATCTTTTTATTCTTTCCCTCGGGACATAAGGCTACGGGCAAAGTGGCTAGATGCCTGTAAAAGAAAAGATATAAAAAACACCAAACAAGTGAAGTCGTGGCATACGATATGTTCAGTGCATTTTAAATCTGAATGTTTTGATTACCATTTAGCAGTAGACAATGTAAAGCTTTCTTTAAACTCGCACTCACGTCCAACAATAAATCTACCGGGATTAGGAGGTCAAATCAAGAATGCTACAACGTACGAAGATCATATATTGTAAGTACATTAAATCTGGATACGTTTTGTTTCCTTTTTTAAATATAATGTATTATGCATTTTCAATTGTCAAAATATAACTTAATATGAATCTGGTAGACTGTTACTGTGGGCTATTTTTTTTATAAATGATAGTCATGCATCTCATCAAACAGTAGCCTTTAGTGTTC
>NW_024754704.1:4844336-4857789 GCF_018991925.1 Homarus americanus
TCAGGTCGATGAACAGGCTTTGTGTGAAATATAACAGAATCTAGAACTGCTTTTAGTGTCCTTGTGGCCTAGCCGGTAAGCGTTCCCTAGTCCCACCCAGTAGGTCGAGGGTTCGATTCCTTGCTGGTGAGGTCGTTGATTATATGTTCAAAGTCCGCGTGTTATATGGACTAAAAATGAAGTATATATATATATATAACATATATATATATATATATATATATATATATATATATATATATATATATATATATATATATATATATATATATATATATATATATATATATATATATATATATATATATATATATATATATATATATTCGATACCGGTCGGAATTACTGGATCTTTAATTCTCACTTGACTTGGGGTTTATTAGTTATTAGATGGAAATTGCAGTGGAAGCGCCCCCTTGGAGAAAAATCCCGACCCAGCACAAAAACACTTAAATTTACTAACAAACTGAATTGTCTGTGACCCGTGGAAGGATAGTGTGTGTGACTGGGATGAATGAGAGAAACTGTAAAATTTAGACACTTATATTCCCTCCGATGCTACAGACACAATCAAATAATGGTACACCAACATATGCGCACCTCTTAACCTGAACTTAAAACGCTACTCTGGGGAATAAAAGTTGTACGTGATATTGAAATTGTTAGAAACTCAGACAATGCCTCATTTGACAACATTAAATTCAAAGTATTAAGAAATGTTGCTTGCACACATGAAACAGGCCTTAAGGACTTTCAACAAAATAATATCAACCACTGAGAAAATGGTATTAAAAAAATAAGAAATTAATAACTCTACAATGAAAAGGCCTTAAAGGCACTCAACAAAATTATATCCAGCACTGAGAAAATGGTATAAGAAAATAAGAACTTATTAACTCCACCCTGAATAGGCCTTCAGGGCACTCAATAAAATTATACAAGTTGACAATCCCTTATCCGAAATCCTTGGGACCAGATGCATTTCGGTTTTTGGAATTTTTCGGTTATCAGAATGTTTTTTTTTTTTTTTTTTTACAGGGATCAGCCCACCCGGGCACAGGTCACTGACCCACATTGGGGCCTGGGGGCTAAAATATAATAATACTAATAATAATTATAATAATAATAATAATAATAATAATAATAATAATAATAATAATAATAATATTAATAATTCATAGGTCTAGGTTGTGTTTCTCACTTTTGATCTTTTTTTCATTCTTGTATTTCTTTATTATTATTATTACTATTGTAATCATTCTTATTTTATTTTTGTGTATTTTTTATTAAAAATATTATTTACTATGAATAATTATTATTATAATTATTATAATTATTATTACAATTACATTTTCACCCCCCAGGCCCCGATGTGGGTCAGTGGCCTGTGCCCAGGCGGGCTATTACCAAAAAAAAAAAAAAAAATTTGCTCCACAAAAAAAAATTTCGTTTTCAGAGCTTTTCGGTTTTTGGAATTTCGGATAAAGGGTTGTCAACCTGTATTACCCCAACAGATACACACCTCCTAACCTAGCTTAAACACTACTCAGGGGAACAAAGGTTATACCTGAGAGTGATATTATAAAGAAATATTCAATGCATTAAAGGAACTAAATCACAGTATCACTTACAACATAAGGGAGGAAACTCATCTGAAAAAAGTTCCATCATTCTCTGGTTTCAATTAGTGACACAAACATTAAAACAATACTATCACAATTATTTAAGAAATATTAATTACACACAGCAAGACAACATCAGTAACTGAAAAAAATATTATCACTAGATTAAGAAGTTACTGAGTTCACCAATACCCGTAAACACATGCTCCCTAACCTAACACATAGATGCCACCTGCACTCCGTAGTTTTTTAAGGCACAACCAACAGGCACCCGTAGTTTAAGGCCGAAGCCAGCCTTTCTCAACCCTGGAAATGCACCTCTAAGTTCCACTGGACTCTTGGTCCCAGTCTGTGACCCTGTATCACTCAGCTGGCTTCACTTTACCCCCAGTACATCCATGAAACGGAAGGGAGTGAGCCAATCAGACCTTGTACAGTTGAGAGAAGCTTTAGCTTCCTGTTAGCAAAAGGTTTTCACTAAGCTGCTTGAAGATATGTGGTATTGTGAGCCGAGGTAGAGGAGAGCTGATGACCCCAAACGATCATTAGTTGGGCACCCAGACGGCTAGATTCACTCCAACTCTCACCATACTCAACAGGTGGCTCAAACCCAGGTCAGTGGATGGTCATATAGCTCGTTTCACCACTCGTCTCATACCGCCAGTGGACGTTATCATACCGCGTTGGGTCCACAGAACCCTGAAAAACCCGAGCGGTTAGCTATTGTCTCACATCACCGTTTGTTCCTACCGCCGTATCTAGCTTTGTCTGAGATTGAATAAAACTTACTTGTTAATACTGATGTTAAATAAACGAAGGAACCAGGTCACGTGATCCGTCTCTCCTGGGTACAGCACAGAGGTGGTCCTTGACCTATCTCACAACTCCCCAGCCAAGCTTGCTCACTGGTTCACGTTTTTCAGGAGTGACTTATTTACCAGACGATTAACAGCTTAATTAGAACGTACTCAACATTTTCAGACTGGGAAACGATCTATAATTATTTTTAATTTAATAACTGATATTTAATTTCATAATTCGCCTCCATATTAATTCGGTAAATTACATTTAATATCGCATAGGCCTAGTTCCACAAACTCTCGCTACGGTCTTCCCTCAGACGACCTTGAACTCCGTCTCTCCAATGGCGCGGCGTTTGAAATTACAGTGAAATTTCTGAATATATATATATATATATATATATATATATATATATATATATATATATATATATATATATATATATATATATTAACCTTAACCAATGGGGTCGCGGTCATGGCTAGAGGTGTATAATTCCTTCACACGATGAAAGGGGAAAATGGTTAATGCTAATGCAATATTATACAAGTATATGGACCAGTTATCTATTAAATATGAAACCTGAAAATTTTCCTAAATTATTATAGGAATGCAATCAATACCATAAGAAAGATAGCAGGATATGGACACTTTCCCAATGTCAGGAGTAAAAATATATATAAAATGTTAATGACGGTGGATAAACCAGCAGTCGAAGATAAGTGTCCGCTGTTTAAATGGCCTTTTATATGGAAAAATATTACTTATACATATGTGGATACTCACCAGATATGCTTCATATATAGGTATATTCATGAAACTCTACCAACTAATCAGAGACTAAAAATGTTATACATAATAGAAGATGATAGTTGTATAAGATGTAGTTAGGTACAATGTCCATTACATATATTTATTTCTGCTTCTATAACAAAGAGATAATTAAATGGTTTAAAAATATCGTGAATACAGTCTGCAATGTTAAAACCAAAATATTTCTGCCCTTGTTAATGTTTAATATTAACTGCAGTAATAATAAGGATAAGATATGTTGATTAGCAGAAAAAATCATCAAAATATTTAAGACAAATCTATTAATAGGTAATATCTCTGTACACACACACACACATATATATATATATATATATATATATATATATATATATATATATATATATATATATATATATATATATATATATATATATATATATATATATATATATATATATATATAATATATATATATATATAATATATATATATATATATATATAAATATATAATATATATATATATATATATATATATATATATATATATATATTGTCCCTAGTATCACATTCAAAATTGAAAGAGAAATAAATGAATCCCTTCCATTTCTTGATATGCTTATCATGAGAAATGGCCAAAACTATAAATTTAAGGTATATAGAAAGCCCACACAGGTAGACAGTTTCATTCACTTTTTATCGAATCACCTTGAGTCTACCAAAATGTCAGTTTTTTCTGTTATGTTTTTAAGATGTCTGCGTATTTGTGACTCTGAATTTATTGACGATGAATTGAAACACATTCGTTCTATTGCACATAAACTTGGGTACCCTTCTGTGTTTGTTGATCGTTGTTTTAAAAGGGCTAAAAAATCCTTTCATTCCTCTCAAACCAGACAATTTCCTACACTTAAGAATATTTTGACTCTGCCCTATCGTAATGAATTTGTCCCGTTAGTTCGGTCCCTCAAGCTTCTAAATATTAATGTTGTTTTCAAGTATGACTCCACCATTACCAATATGTTAATAAGGAATAGCCCATGTTTGAATGTAAATGGAAGTGTTTATTGTATTCCATGTAGCAAATGTAATTGTAATTATGTAGGTCAGACAGGAAAAACACTGCAGCTCAGAATCAAACAACATAAGTATAATATCAGAACTGCATCTGAAAGCAGTGCCTTGTTTGTTCATGTTAGGAATAATAATCACCCCATTGCTTGGGAAAAAAGCTTAGAAGTATTCAAATCATCTTGTGTCACAGAAAGACTTCTTGTTGAAGCTAGTTTGATTAAGGAATTAAAATCAATAAACCTTAGTGATGGTCAGTTCAAAACTGATAATATGTTACATAAATTTATTTGTCAGTGGCCCAAGGTTAAAAATGCTTTGAAAACCTTTGATCTAGATGTATGATAGTTATTTTGGGTCCCTTTTTTCTGACCTGACTTGGCTAGTCACGTCACCTCCCTTCTCTTAAGCTCCTCTACGTGTGTGTTGGTGTGGGGATTAGTGGATGTCATCATTTTGACCTGACCTCATGTTTTTTAGGTCACCCTGTATATTTAAGCCCGCTCTGTCCATGTAATCCAGTTGCCTCTGAAGATGTCTTGAATAAAGACGAAAGCTAAGGTACTCCGTTGTTTCCATCTTCCCGTGTGATTTTATCAAGATTTATCTTATCCACGTTTTCATTGTGGATTTACATGAAATATATATATTATATATATATATATATATATATATATATATATATATATATATATATATATATATATATATATATATATATATATATATATATATATCGGTATTTGGTTTCGTCTTTATTCAAGACGTCTTGAATAAAGACGAAAGCTAAGGTACTCCGTTTTCCATTTTCCGATTTATCAAGATTTATCTTATCCACGTTTTCATTGTGGATTTGCATGAAATAATATATATATATATATATATATATATATATATATATATATATATATATATATATATATATATATATTACCTCACTAGTCGGAAATCGAAACCTTGACGTCTGCGTGTGAACAGGGATCGCTGCCACCTCGTCACAAGGATAACAAAGACAATCCTAGGTATTGTTTTATTTCACACAAAGCCTGTTAATTCGTATTCGTTAAGCAACGTGATAGCGATCCCTGTTCACACGCAGAGGTCCAAAGTTCGATTCCCAACTAGTGAGGTATTGTTTGTATATAGAAGTCCTCGTGCTATATAGAATGATGTGTGTGTGTGTGTGTGTGTGTAAATAAATAAAACACAGACATTACAATATCGTGTTGGCAGTATCAATGTATCATAAGTTGCAGTAAACGTGTCCCACGACCCTGCATTGGAGGTTAGGGTGTGTCATACGGAGGCGAATTTTTTTTTTTGAGTTTGAAAAATCGGCCCATGGTATTAATGATGTAGTTCTATGTGCAGAATCATGTGATATCTTCAGATTTGAAAAGTTTTCATTTTTTGCTAGGTAAATTTTAACTTGAAATCTTATGAAAATTCAGTATTCCCACCCTTTTACCAACACCACTAAATAGCTTATTTAAAGTAAAGTAAATGTATCAGGTTAATTTATTAGGATGAAAATGATCCAGAATAGTGAAACGAATGATCTTGACACATTTATTAAATTTAATATTCCTTTAGAAAACAAAATCATCAAATACAAAAACCGGTTTTACTACTACGACCCGGTGTTGCTGCACACCATAGAGAACATGTCTTTCTTGCTTCTGTTTCTACTCATCACCTCCCTGCTGACCACCTGAGCCTGGATGTAGCCTTCCCTCCTCTCCTGGCTGTACACGTGACTGCTGGCCCTGGCCACTTGCTGTACAACGATTACCTGGGTGTGTGAGGGCCAGGCAGGGACATGCATGGGGTTGTCCAGGAAAGCTCTGACTTGAACATTGGTGAGGCTGCAGGTAAGAGGGGGCTCACTGCCAGCCTGGATGTTATCCAGATCTATGAGATCAGTGAGGGTCTTGGCACCTAGATTGACTTCAGGAGTCTTCCTGACCCTGAAGGAATTGTCACCAACTGATTCGTCATGCCCAGATCCTCTCATAAGTCTCATATCCAAGATCTTTTTGACTGCCACTCTTCTCTCCTCCTCATCCTTACTGCAGAGCATTGTCTGCAGAACTGCCTCGGGATGAGCATACCAGGAAGATCTCCTCACAGTCTGTTCCACAATCTGAACAACCTCTTGGTCTGGACTTCTGTATTCAAGCTAAAGAGAACATGCCCGGACCTTCGGAGAACGATGACTTGACCTTGGTGTTGAACCAATTTGGCAAGTAGACACTCACGATGAATTGGACAATAAGTCTCAGGTTGTGAAGCTGGTTCCCTTTCAGTTTATGATGAGCGACCCAAATTCTGCAGAACCTGAGAGCCGTTGTGAGCCACCTAGAATGTGAGACTGGATCTATCTGCAGGTAAGCAAGTCTATCAGGCATGACCCCAGTTTTGATGGCGCTGCAAATCATGTAACCATAGTACTGGTCAGTACTCAGGTCGTCAATGACAGTATGTGCAAGCTCAACGAGTGGAGGGCCAACTGTGATTTTTTCAAAGCTCGGATTTATTTCTAACCCAGTGGCAGAGTCCAGCATCTTGCCAAGAGGACCAGACCATCTGTTGTTTGAAAGAGTCTTGCCATCCAGCTCCTGGATCAGATGTCTGAGTGGCAACTCGTTGGTGAAGAGGTCACAAACAATCCAGACCAGCTTCCTCCCAATCTTCCGCTCTATCCACTGTATGACCCCCCCTTGCCACCCTGTGTTCGTGTTGGTGCTGTCCCCTCCAATGGCCTGCAGGGCAGGGTCTGGTCTACGTTCCTCTCTCTGAGCCAGTTCACAATGTTATCTGCCACTATCTCAGCTGGTTTCCTGATGTCATCTTTCTCTGGAGTGAAATGCCACAAATACTTCCCTCCTGGTTCACTGCAGCAGGAGTAGTGTTCCTCCTTCACCATGGCAGGGAACAACTTGTCAGAATCTCCAACTTTCATGAACAATTTAGTGTCATCCCTTCTCCCATCAAAGAACAAACAATTGATTCCATTTTCTCTTATCCCCTTATCAAACTCCTCTTCTAGGTTACTGACAAGTTTCTCCTGAGCTCTCCTTACTTTGTTATGATCTATCACCAGGTGAACATCATCAGGTGTTATCAAACCACCGTCAATCCAGGCAGTTGTTGCTATCTCTGCAGTTTCTCTGAGACCAGTGTGGTGTCGCATGCTGGCCAGAGCTATGCCTGGATATCTTTCCTATTTCCGAATCTTATGCCTGGAAGGTTTGGGATCATTATTTTCTGGGTTAGGGACAAAGTCACCATTCTCCTGGTCAGCACTCGGATCAGCCATGGGGAAGTCATTAAACTCTGAATCAGCTTGACTCCAATCATCGGCCTTTTTTACCCCACCCTGGGCCTTCTCAAGTCTCTTTTCCTCGGCAACTCTTCTCCTCTTCTGTCTCTCTGTGGCAGCCTCCTGTCTCTTGGACTCCGGAATATCTTGGCTAGAAATCATGAGAGCCCCTATACTGCCAGTCTCCTCTCTCTGTGCTTTGACAAATGCCAGTTCGATCACAGGAATCTTCAGTTCACGCTTGCAAATACAGGAGATGTGGGCCTCGGATTTATAGTCACGATCGCATCCAAACTCAGGACAGAGAACAATTGGGCACTTGCAAGTAATTATGTCAAATAACTGGTCCAGTTGCTTGGCAAAGCTGTCCTTAACTGCAAGTTTTCCTCTCCCAAGAGAGATATCTCTTGCCTTTTCCCAACTGGCTAGCAGTCTCACTAATCTTCTTCTGACTTGTTATGACTGGAGGCTTGAACTGAGCGTTAGCCAGAGTGTACTGTGCCAAGACAGCTTTGGTCATATCACTGGTAATGTCTTTGTTTGTGTAAGTTCTTTGGTTCTTTTCACTGATTTGCCTGATTAAAACACCGTATCTCAAAGCATCTCTCAATGTAGGCAACTCCGACTTCAGGAGCTCTCTCCCAGACCCAAGATAGTGACTGAGATGGCTGGGTTTTTGGTTCCTCGTCCTGACACAAGCAGCCATCGCAAATATTATCAACTTATAAATGTATCAAAATCTGAAACAGAGAAAAATCTTGTTAGTTGGGTTGTTAAAGAATGAAGTCAGAAAGCAATGTTCACTATTTGATTGTAATGCACTAATGCAGCTGTATGTTAGATTTTCGATAAATTTCACGCTAAAATTTACCTAGCACAAGGTTGCAAAATATTGAAACTGAAATTATTTTCTGCACTAAAATCTACCAAAAAAGTGATGGGCCATTAGTTTTAGCTGATCTTCCCTCCTATGACACACCCTATTGGCATACGAGACCTTCTGTTGTTGTTGTTTTGTTTTTTTAAGTTAATCAAGATAGGTTTTAACCCTTTAGGGGAAGGAGTTTCATACAGTTGAATAGACTACCCAAAGGATGTACACCGCTCACTAAAGGGTTAAGTTTTTAATATTTTTTTTCTAAGCGTTAGGTTAGGTTAGGTTAGGTTATATATGGTTGATTTGGGTTTTGCGTTGTTCAGGTTATTTATAGATTAGGAAGGTTCTGTTTAGAATAGCTTATGTTAGATTAAGTTAGGTTAGGTAAGGTTAGCCTACATTAGGCTGGTATAGGTTAGATTTGTTTAGGTTAATTCTGGTTGGATTAGGTTACGTTAAGATAGGTTAAATTGGGCAAGGTAATATATGGTTAGATCAAGTTAAGTTAGGTTAGGTTAAGTGAGGACAGCCTTGATTAGGTAAGTTAAGGCTACGTTAGGTTATGTTAGTAAGGTTAAGTTAGGTTAGGTTAAGTTAGGTTATCCTACATCAGACTAGGTACGTTAAGGCTATGTTAGGTTTTGTTAGTAAGGCCAAATTAGGTTAGGTTAAGTTAGGTTAGCTTAGGTTAGATTAACCACGTTAAGGCTACGTTAGGTTATGTTAGTAAGGCTAAGTTAGGTTAGGTTAAGTTAGATTAGCCTACATCAGCTTAGGTACGTTAAGGCTACGTTAGATTAGCCTAGATCAGATTAGGTACGTTAAGGCTACGTTAGATTATGTTAGTATGTAAAGTTAGGTTAGGCAAGACTTTACGGCCAGGTCCAGTGATTGCTAAGCCCCTTATGTTCCACCCTATAAGCAAAGTGAGTGTGTGTGTGTGTGTAGTGCTGAACCTGTCTCACCTATCTTGGTGATTTAGTGTAATGATAACACACAAGTGCGTCTCAAGTGTGTCTGCTGGAGTGTCTTGCCTTACCACATTCTAAGCTTAATCTCATCATCTTATAAATATGAAATTCGGTTAATATTATTACCCAGTACAGGGTCTGGCTTCACTAACGCGTTACGTACAGTTTCCGACGTTGGAATTCGATTATGGTGACCGTATTGCCCAAATGGTGATTCACTAAGGCTTATGGTTACCACTGGCGCTGTCATGTTTAACTTTATTTACGATGAGTTTAGACAAGTCATAGCATAATATAAGGCCCCTCATACTATACCTACTTGGTGACTGGCTTTGCCTTTCAATTCTAACTGTTATCACATTATAGAACTTCCATTATCAGCCGGTAAAAGTTTATTTTACGACTGTATGGTCTGTTTTGCTTTGGTAATCCTTTACTATAGGACCGCCTCTACATCCATTATATCTTCAAAATCAAAATGTCGCTAGAATGTGTTATTATATATTTACCTTCTAAAACTGGAGGATGTTAACCTCAAGGACTAAAACAGTATTTTATCCTTGGTTAACGAAACCACTCCACTTCTATCCCAACCCAACCCAACCCAACCCAACACAACCCAAAAAACCAATCGCTGAAACTTTTGAATTTCTATGTCTAAGTTTAGTGTTGGGTTACAAAGTATATCACCTGCAATTACTCTCCCTCACGAAAGATGGTCAGTTTTTTTTTTTAATACATTGAAAGGAATAATTTTCTCATTCCGTTTAAAATTTTTACCTAAGTCTCTCCTAGGTCTATGAATACCAACACTGACTGACTGACTGATTTATTTAACTGATTGACTAATTGGTTAATTGACTGACTGACTGACTGACAGATTTAATTAACTGACTAACTGACTGACTGACTAACTGACTGACTGATTTAATTAACTGATTGAATAATTGACTGACTGACTGACTGATTTAATTAACAGAGAAATAGTCACACGTGGTCAAGTCCAACCAGAATGTGAATGAGTGAGTGAGTGAGTGAGTGAGAATGGCGACCTGTGGTGTAATGATCAGCATGCTCGCTTCGCAGGCGAGTGGACCCGGGTTCGATTCCCGGGCAGAGTGAAACTATGGGCAAGTTTCTTAACACCATCTGCCTCTGTCTGGGGACCTGGATGATAATCGATTTGCGGATCGTGTTCCGGGATAATGGTTAGCCAGTGCAGTTGGCGAGTTGTCCGGTCTTCTCGGACTATTCCTTGACACTGGGCCATTTGCGACTCGTTAACTCAGGGTGTGGTTGTTGTGTTGGCGACAGCTTCTACACCTAAGGCTGAAACAAATTCACGCCTAGGTGGCCCTTGGGCCGACCATCCTCGTTACACGAGGGGCAACCATTATATTATTATTTTGTTAGTGGGTAAGTGTGTGCATGAGTGAGTGAGTGAGTGAGTGAATCAGTCAGTCAGTCATAATTGATATTCATAGAGCTGACTGGCGCAGAATGACCGGGGGCGGGGATCTGTTATTGTGAGCTAAATGGCTGGCGGCGCTGGAACGCGCTCGGCAAGGCAGAAGGCGGAGAGCTGTCAGGCTTGATCATGTCAGGACAAGACCGGTTATGTTCTCTGAGAGATGGTGTTGTGGGAGGTGGAAGGGATGGGGGGATGGAATGGGTAGTAGGAGGTGGAGGTATTAGGTAGGGGGTGATGAAAGGATAGGTTGGACAGTGAGAGGTGGACGTAGGAGGTGTCTTAGCTTTGCGTAGGGATTACATTTGAGGTCTTTTAGATGTCGTAGCAATTATATTTTAGATTTAATTTAGCAAGTTGTATTGTCTTCAGAGATAGGGATAAACACATTTAACGTAAGAGGCATTGAGTTTGAGATTTCGGGGCCGTGGGAGTCGAGGCAGATCCTTCATATGAGAAGAAAGGAGTCGTGAGGAGAGAAGTAGGGGTCGTAGAGAAGGCGGGGTCGTGGAGGAGGGGTCGTTGAAAGGAGGGGTCGTAGAGAAGGAGGGGTCGTGCAGAAGGTGTCGTGGGAGAGGGAGGGAGGGAGGGAGGGAGGGAGGGAGGGACGGTGGTAAGGAGTCGTCTGAGGTGATGGAATATTTCGAATTTTCCACTTTTTGGTTGAAGTGACGCAGCTAATGAGGAGATTCGGGTGCGCGGCTCCTCTTGACAGATCTACTTATTTACAAGAACCAGAAGGAGGATGATGAGAGAGAGAGAGAGAGAGAGAGAGAGAGAGAGAGAGAGAGAGAGAGAGAGAGAGAGAGGCAGGCATCGGCAAGATAATCAGCAATTTATCTACTTTCAATTTTTTTACACAAAACACTCTGCCAGCCTCATCAATAAAGCACCAGAAAATATGGGTATAGTTCAAAGTGACTTGTTTCAGCCACCTTAAAAGTTACAAAGGATGAAAATCGGTGTTTGATGACAAAGGAAGTCACCCACTCCCCCTCCTCGCGTCATGTGAAACACTTAAGTAATCTACATAAACAAGAGTTAATTAAGTTTTCCAGTAACTATATTTGAGTCTTTAATTCACACTTCAAATAAGTTCACCGGAATGAACATCATTTATCGGTTCATTTCACTAATATTAGTCCATTATAATTTCACTAAAAGTAGGACATTAAAATTTCACTGTATTTTGACTATTAGTGATCTCATTTTTTAAACGAATTCACTAAAACAGGACATTATAGTGAATTTCCTGCTAATTTACCCAAAGTGATCAATACCCTGAATTAGGACATATTACTGTCCTCATACTACAAGTAATATCACCCAAAATAGGACAACAAAACGCACTAAACAATAGTGCATCGAATCACACTAAAATAAGAACACCAAAACGTATTAAAAACATACCAGAGAGATTCTAAAAAAAAAAGAGGAAATTTCCACAAACAATTATTCCACCACAATTTGGACATTCTATCGTTAATTCAGCTTACACACAAGATCACTTTACACGACTATTGTTTTCTGAAGGCCCCAAGTTTGTTGCTGTCTGTGGGAATAAAATCTTGACAGTCTAATGAGTGGAGAAAGATGGTGGTGGTGAAAGAGAAGCCCGTAAGAGTCTATTGAACGTTAAGATCGGGGGAGGGGGTGGGAGGAGGGAGAGAGAGAGAGAGAGAGAGAGAGAGAGAGAGAGAGAGAGAGAGAGAGAGAGAGAGAGAGAGAGAGAGAGAGAGAGAGGAGAGGGGAGGGGGGGGAGGAGGGTAGAGAGAGAGAGAGAGAGAGAGAGAGGAGAGAGAGAGAGAGAGAAAGAGAGGAGGAGAGAGAGGAGGGGAGGAGGGGGAAAAGAGGCTATTGTACTTGTAGATGTGTGAGCGAAGGAAGAGCTCAGGATATTTAGACAAAACACAAAATTAAAGAGACGATTAGAGCCCTCCCCACCCCCCAATCGTCAAGCATATTATTTAACCTGATGATTAAACACCCTAACATTACCTGAGCGGAGGGGTTAGGTTAGGTTAGGTTAGGTTAGGTTAGGCTAGCGTTAAAGTGGTTAATCTTAAGGTGAAAGCAGCTGGGGGAACCTCCTAATCTTGACGCGCTCTAATTCGTCTTTTGGTGATGGATTACTCTTCATTACTAGCATAACCTAATCCTTTTGAAGACTAAAGGGTTAAACCTTAATGCTTAAAGGGTTAAATTATCTATATCAAAGGGGTAAGACATTGAAGTCACAGCGTTATATTATAGTTCTCAAAGGGTTACACTATTGTACTTAAGGAATTATACTATCACCCCCAGGATAATTACAACATATACTGTACGCTGTACATATAATTAAATAATCTATATTTATACCTATACATTCCTCACTATACTTTCTGAATCTGAAACAAAGAAAAATTGACGGTAAGCATTTGGACTAAACAGCACCTACCTGGAAATATATTTTGTTTTCCATTTCCAACATGATAAAAAAAATAAAAATACGACAATACGGTAACAACACACACACAAATAAACACACACACACACACACACACAC